>NW_022196905.1:83363973-83374242 GCF_008632895.1 Mastomys coucha
GAAAGGAGAAATTCGCATGTAAATAAAGAAAATATCTAAAATAAATAAAAAAAATAAATAAATAAAAAAAAATAGTATTCTTAACTCATATGTGTGCTTTTGATTGGGCACAACCAAAAATCAAATCTCTATTGCTGCATATACTGTACACACATCCTTGCTGCATTTGTGAATATTATGGTTTACAACAGAAGTATCTTCACAGGTTCAAATCTTGAATTCTTGATTCCTGGCTTGTGAGCCTATTTTGAAAGCTGTGTAGCTTTTAGGAGGTAAAACCTGCATAATAATTGCCAGAGCCATTCACTTGGTACTGGGCTTGGAGACAAGAAAGACACATGGCTGTTGGAGTCCTGGGTTCTTTCTCTGTGACTTCAGAGAGCTCAGGGGCTAGGCAATGTGTTAAAGTCTTTATGGTGAGAGCAGGAGAGTTCACTACATGAAACCTGGGTTTAATGGAGACCCAAAGATGTTGGAGATGCCAGAACCATGGATATTTACCAAGAAGAACTGCCCCCAAGGAGAACTAGACTAATCACACACACACACACACACACACACACACACAGACACACACTGCAGACTGCAAAGCTTGAGGGGTAAAATCATTTAAACCCATTGAATCTGAACCTCGGATAGCAAGCATGGAAGGTATCATAATCAAGACTCTACTTTGAGTCTCAGAAGAGACACGGACATCAGACTTTTGAACAGAGATTATTAATAGAATATGGATATTTTCAAAGTTGGACTAAATGAATTTTGTATCATGAAACTGCATGAGCCTATTGGGAGCAGGAGTAGCAGGATGGGATTAATTAAATGTGACATGTCCCCCATAAAATTAAATAATCGACCAGTACCCAGTTGGTGGTACTGTTTGGGAAAGTTATGAAACCTTTAGGTTGAAGCCTCCTGGAGGGAGTATATCACTGGGGTTGGGCTTTGAGGATTTAAATCCCATCTCTACTTCCTGCTCTGAAATGTGATCACTCTCTTTCCTGACTTTCAGGCTGGCTTCATGCTTCCATACCATGCCTTCCCTATTATTATGAACTACATTCCTTTGGGACTGCAGGCCAAAACAAACCCTGTCTTACCTAAGTTGGTTTTTGATCAGGATATTCTATCTCAGAAACAGAAATCAGACTAAAACATCTATAAGAAGTGACTTTAAATTTAAATGAATCAATTGCTTAAATGAAAACAAAGTAGCCTGGTCAGGAGAGATAGACAGCTCAGTGGGTGAAGATCCTCACCATTCAGCCTGATGATCGGAGCTCAGTGGGTGAAGATCCTCGTCGTTCAGCCTGATGACAGGAGCTCATGACTGAAGATCCTCCCTATTCAGCCTGATGACAGGAGCTCATGACTGAAGATCCTCCCTATTCAGCCTGATGACAGGAGCTCATGACTGAAGATCCTCCCTATTCAGCCTGATGACCGGAGCTCATGGGTGAAGATCCTCGCCGTTCAGCCTGATGACCGGAGCTCAATCCCTGAGATCCACATGGTAGAAAGACAGAACTGACTCCTGCAAGATATTCTCTGACCTCTGCACATGCATCATGGCTCATGTTAATTCACACTTATAGATATTCATACCCATGTCACCCCACCCACAAGACAAAGAAGTGAATGTTAAAACAACAACATTGTAGCCCAGTGAATTGAAAACAAAAGAAAAGAAAAGAAAGAGAGAGTGGAAAAAGAAAAAGAAAGAAAAGCAAGCAAATCAAGTGTGTAGGTGAGGTGTGACACATATGAATTTGAATCCAACTTGGGCAACACCTTTGGGGCAAGAAAATTGTTAGAGGAGGTATTAACATTGTGGGCATGTAGACAGACAGATGGAAGCATGATGGAACCTCTGAGAAGATTTAAGAGCTGAATCCCTAGTTAGACAAGTAGCATGGAGAGAACTCTCATGAGAGTCCCTGCCCACATGAAAGAGTCAGGGATTTTTCTTATGGTTTTCAGAGGAAAGAGGAGGCTTCATGTGGCCAGGTTGTCTCTGGTTTTTAGCAGCAAGAGAATTCTGGGAGGGGAGATGTGCAACTGTGAGGATGTGGAAAGGGAAGAGGAGGTTCACAAATAGTTAATGGGTACCCATTTTATGTCAGAGGGATATGCTATCACCAGTAACCCTAATATGCCCTTTAGTCTGGAAACCTGATCTGTAACCTTTACTTGGGAATTAAAAATAACACTTCTCATTCTTCTGAAATCTAGGCACCTGAGGGGTCCATTTATAGACTCATCTGCAGGCTGTCAGTAGGGTGTCTGTGGTGGTTTGAATAGAGTCACAGAACTTAATAAATATCTCTCTCCATGTATAAAATGAAATTTTGTTTTATTTGAAAGGTAACTTCAAGATCCAAATTTCATACTTTAATTAAAACAAATTATTCTAAATGTGCAATGTCAGCAACACATACCAGTGCATATGTTACTTCTACGATATGGGAATTTATTGAATAACAATAAATTCACAAGCTGTGGCAGTTTTGATGGCAGCAATTTTCCAAACACCCCCAACTTCCTTTACAGACTTAGCCCAGGCAACCAGATTGTTTGATTTCATTTTAAAAAGTGTGTGTGTGTGTGTGTGTGTGTGTGTGTGTGTGTGTGTGCGTGTATGTGTGTTTGGTGTACGGATGTGTACATTTATCTGTGTCTGTGTATGAATGCTTGTGAATGTATATGCACAGTTATATATGCCCTCGTTTGTTTTTCTGTCGACTTGACAGAGTTATCTGAGAAGAGGAAACAGCCATTGAGAAAATGTCTCAGTGAGTCTGGCCTGTAGGCCAGCCTGCATGATGTTTTATTAACTAGCTATTGATGTAAGAGAGTCTAACCCATTGTGGGTGGTGCCATCCCCAATCAGTTGGTCATAGACTGTATAATAAAGCAGGCTGAGTAAGCCATAGGGAACAAGCCAGTAAGTCATGTTCCTTCATGGTTTCTACTTCACATCTTGCCACCAGGTCCCTACCTTGAGTTTCCACTCTGACTTCCTTCATTGATGGATTACATCATCCAAATGTAAGCCAAACAAGCCCTTTCTTCTCCAGATTGCTTTTGGTCATAGAATTTTATCATACCCATAGAAACTCTATGACAGTGCACATACCTGTGGAGGCCAGAGGTTGCTACCCATTGTTTTACTCTATTACTAATCTCCTAATATTTTTAGACAAGATATTCTCACTGAACCTGGAACTCATAGATTTGTAGGTACAGATTCTACTCAGGTCCTCTCTAACAGCAGTCATCCCCCAGCAATATTCTGGTTTTGGTTTTGTATTTTTTTAACGTAATTTTAATACAGCAATGTTCTCCTATATTTCCAATTTACACTGGTAAATTCATAGGGAGGGAACCCTTTATGTTTTCTGGAATGCTATTTATCACTCTGCACCTTATGAATGGTACTGTACAAATGACATTGCTTAAATATCTTACGTATAGAGTCACCCTTCATCTTCACAGTGGAACCAATTACCATTTGTAAAATGTAGTCACCATAGCAAAACATAGACTAAAAAAACCACTGTTCTATACAACACAATGTAACTCAGGGTAGGGAACAACCCATTCTCAACATAAATTTTGCATAATATTCCTTCACGGGAGTTATTTAAATGTTACGAGAGCTGAGAGGTTTGTGTCAACAAACCTCTGCTCCAAGCTATCATTATAGTGGAGTATAGTTAGTGGAAATCTGTTGTCCCACTAGATGTACAGTATCCCCAAAGCCCCACATGTCAATGATTTGGCTGCCAGCCTGTGTCACTCACTATTCAAAGGGATAGAACCTTTGAAAAATCAGGGTCAGTGGAAAGATCCAAGGTCACTGGAGATCTTTCCTTAAATGGAATCTTGGGACCAGTGTCTCCTTCGTCTTTCCTTGTTTCTTGGTGACCTCAGGGTCTTGAGGCCTCCTCTACTATACACTTCTGACACGATATACTGTGACACCACAGTCTCAAACTAACTAGGTCAAGTGACCATAAACAGAAGCCACTGAAAGCATGACACGCAATAACCCTTTGCTCATTTTAGGTCAGCCATCCAGCTATTCTATTAAATGATGGAAAACACGCACAGACAGAGTGATTGCCACATTCAAAACAAGGCTAGGATTTACAGCACACTGGATTTGAGTTTGACCATACTCATTACTGTTTCATTCCACAATGTTTGCCACAGCAAAATGCCAGAACGATGTCTTAGAAACCACATTTCTCATATTTCTGGGAGATGGGAGTTCAAAATAACAGTGCTCACAAATGAAGTGTGTGTTGGGACACTGAATACCTCACTTATCTTTGTGTCTAGTCCTAATCTGATGAAAGAGGCAAGTGTCCCTTATTCTAGTCTCATTCCTCAGGGCTCTTAACTCAAAACCTAATCAGCTTCAAGCCAAACAACTACCTTGGGAGTTACTATTTCAAAAGAGACGTTTAAGGGATGGGTCACAAACACCCAGGGCTACCATTACGTCCTTAGACTGCCAAAATGCATGTTCTTTTATGTACAAAATATTATCCACTTTATCTCAACAGCCTCAAAAGTCTTACATCGTACCACTTTTAACTCTGAAGTCTCATCTGAATATGACATGAATCAAGTATGGACGTGTCTCTGGACTTGATTTATCAAGTGGCAAGTTGCCCTCAGCTCTGGACCTTTGGAATCAAGTATTCTATGTACTCCCAAAATACAGTGATCTGGCAAACCCAGTGCAGACATTGCCATTCTAAAGTAGAGAAACAGACCAGAGGGAAAACACGACCTGGGCAGGTTTCCAACATAGCAAGGCAAGCAACACTAAAGGCCTACTGGGGCAGGGGTCTCACCTCACTTTATCCGGGTGGAAATTCTGTCCCTGAAGAATGGCTGCACAGGTTTGGGTTTCCTTAGCTTTTCAAGGCCCTGTCCTGCTTTGTTATGTGCCTTAGTCATGACTGGACTTATGTGCTGGCACACTTATTTTTTTTCTGTTTCAAATTACTTATTATATATACCATAGTTGCACAACTTGAGGTTGGTTAATTACAATTGTTTTTCAAAATCTCTTTGAATATTTCCTAGATTAGACATGCAAGTGACCATGAAAATATTTGGCATTTTGAAACTTTGAATCTCTGAACAGGTACTTACATGCAGGAAAACATGGCCGTTCTTAGAAATCCACATTTACAGTATCTGCTCCATGACATAGGATGTGGAACCTTTGACCGGGGCTGGTTGCTGGCCATTTGAAACAAATGCTGGTGGCTATACTGAGTTGAAAGCAATCCTATCTCCATGTCCCAAAACGGTTGTGTAATAGTGAGGGTTCCTGAAGCAACTCTCCCCTGCTTAGTTGTGGATTCCATGTCTCCATGGTTATGCAGTTGAAAATGAAGTTGAGCTAACCATATCCTTGTATCTTTTCTTGGTGCCGCAAACAGCTAGCAGAGTCACACTGGAGTCACACTTAAAGTTGCCAAGAAAACCAGCAATATACTACATGACATAAAGTGGTAGTGCAGAAATGGCCCTGTCCTCTGTACTCTTCTGTCCCCAGGCTCCTAGACTCTGAATCTGTGATTGGAAGGATAGTGTCTGATAATTCCCTACTTGGCTTTAAGTTACTCTTTTATCATGCTCAATAGATCTGAGCTTCTGGAAGGATGGCTGACTTACAGCTCCATCCTCTTGATGTATGTATCTGGGTTCTATGGGAATGCACTAGACCATGTTTATCTCTTTATTAAGTGCCCCCCCAAATAAGCTTTCTATTATTTACTCTTATACAAAGGCTGAGAATTTTCCTCCAATTTTAGCTTCTGATTTCTCTTTTATTAATAATTCTGGTTAAAAATAATTTTCTCTCTCCATATTGTACATGCACACTGTACTGCTGCCTGTGTCTTGATAAAAAAGACAAGCTTTCTCTCTTAGACTTCTTTTCCAATGAGAACTCTGTTCTCATGACCTAATTGCTCTAAAATCCCCCTGTATCCTAAGGTCTTGGTTAGAGTTTCACCATGCGTACATTTTTTAACTTAAAATTTTTTTGAGATTTTTCATATATAAAAGTACAACAGTTCTAACCTCTTCTCCTTCAGCAACCACCGATAGCTCACAGCTCTCCATTTAAAAGCAAGGAGTGGTAAAATTGTCCCTATCTGAGTTGGCATGTTGACCAGAGTTGTCATTATACAGGTCTTGTTCAGGAAACCATATTGTTGAGATTTCATGTAGATAGTATCCCTGGCATGTCTAAGAGTCACAGTCTAGCAGCAGGTATCCTGGTCTCTTCCAATCTTTTCTCTGCCTCTTCTACAATGTTTCCTGAGCCTTACATGCAGGAGTTATATTGTAGATGTATCAATTGACAAGGTCACGTATTTTATGCATTTTCACTAGCTATGGATCTCCATGATAGCTTCCAACTACTACAAAAAGGAGGCTTTTTAATGCAGGGGGGCAGCTACATTACCTGTGCCTAATGATAAGTATTTAGAATACAGCAAGAAATTATAGGAAAATGGTAGTAGCAGGTTTTCTTCTAGGGTATATGCCCTCTCCAGTTATGGATACTTGGCTAGGTTTACAGTACCAGACAGTGTCAAAAAAGTGCAACCTGTCCCTCCTCTCTCCCCCATGCTCCTTTCTTTGCATTTGTCAGGCCTTTAGGATAGCTAAGATGGTTCAAGGTTGGCACACCCTGGGTCTGAAGGCAGTTCAGAGTTGGTGTGTTCCACTAATGAGGTACCTGGAAAGGCAGTTTCAGGTTACTTGGATTTACCAGCCGTAATTACCTTGAGTCACACACTAGCATCCCTTCCTAGCTGGTTGCCTTTGGTTTCTGCCTAGCACCTAAGTACACATTCCCACACCTAGCCATGCTTTTCCCGGAGTTTGCTTTGTTGGCTGTCATCCAGGATAGAATCTATGGAATGCCTTACCAGGCCTGTGCCCAGCCACAGCATCCTTTGCTTCAACGTCCCTATCATCCTTAGATAATGGCCTCCCTTTCCATTCCCTTTATATTTATATGTATGGCATTTGTCCACTGTGTCACATAAATTCCTTGAGATTCACACCAACATTTCATAATCCATTTTAGCTCTTCTTCCCAAAATTAAGTTGAAGAAAATATTTTTTGAATCCTCCACAGATTGAGGAATAGACACTCCTAAAGCAACATTCTCTTTAAAAACTTAGGAGGATCAGAGGAAGAGCAATTTGTAAGAACCTGGGTTATACTCCTGGAATCACAAAGTCTGTCAGCAAATAAATAATGAACAAAAGCTATTTTTATAAAACAGTGTCCAAATTTAGATTCTTGATATGTAAGAGGGTGTCAAGTCAACTACACTATATCTCTTATAGATGCTACAGTTTAATATCTAATTGGAGGTGAATGTTGCATTTACTATTTATAAATCCGGCTTCTATATATTTTAATTTCAGGTTCCAGACTGAAATACTTTTATTTTTGATACCTGCTATGCATATATGATATAGATTTAGACCAGGCTGAAATGATAAGGCAAAGTAATCAGAGAAGTCAATAATTACATTGAAAAAATAATTATAAATATGAATATTTCTAATTATACAGACACAAAATAAATAGCATGGAACTATTTACTATTGATAAAAGGAGTTGAAGTATGTGAAAGCATTGGGAGTAATCTCTATGGGCAACTGATCAGTTATATGTCTAAATATATCTGTAGGTATAAGAAACATTTAAATGATACAATATGAAAGAAATATGGAAAACTCTAAGCATGAAGATATTTTCCTTAAATATACAGTGATAATTTTCATTTTATTTTGTTTCTTGTTTTTAAATGGAAAGCAGAAAGGGGAGAGGTATTTAATTTGGCCACACTGGGGAGAGGGACAAAGAAACCCAGTGGACCTTTCCTGTGAGATCAAAGTTTAAAGAGAGAGTCATGATATACATAACTGAGCAAATCACCATTAAGGCGTGGTCCTGCCTTCGAAGAGAAGGGAAAAAACTAGCTTGAAAGAGAAGTGATGAATAAATCTGTAGTGTCAGCAGACTTATTGAGGGTCTCTGGATGCCCAGTTAGTATGAGTTGCATCTTGTACTCCATTAATACAGTTTATAAAGAAAATTATAAAGTTTATGTGATGTAAGTACAATTAATTGTTAGTTTGTAATATTTAAAGCTAACAAGAAAAACTAAAGAGAAAGTTGTATAAACTCAGCAACATTGTAAAGACATATTTCCACAAATATAATTCAATATAAAATTTAGATGAGTATATTAATCATATTTTTGTGACATTCTTGTTATAAAATAAAATTAGAAAAACAAAGATTTAAGAATACTCGAGATATTTTTAGTGATTAAAAAAGGGAAGTTTGGGTATACAGCTTATGAGATATCAAGACTTACTATAAAACTAAAGTATTTAAAGGTATGCGGTGCTTGGATAGGGGAGGAAAAACTAGTTGAACTAGATTAAAGAATGCAACTGAAAGATGACTGACATGTGAAGACTTTATATACTACAGAGGTGGCATTGGAGATCTGAGGGGAACCCTAGACACTCGAAGAAAACTGCTTTTCCGTATGGAAAATAAAAGCATCAATATAAATAAAAATATATACTGTATGTTGATTACAATTGCCATATAATAATGACAATCTAGATTTTTAAAAGAAAGTGGGAAATGATGTTATATTATAACCTAAAAATATTAAAGGAATATTTTTTTTTTAAAAAAAAAAGTGTAGTAAATTACTTTCCCAATGGCCCTGTTTTAGTTTTCATGGTCAATCTGATACAAAATCATCTGAGGAGCGGGAGTTTCCACTGACTGAGGGCTTGCTCACTTCAGATTGGTTTTGGCCATGTACATGTCTGTGCTGCTAGCCATGGATATATTAGTATTCTTTGTTACTACAGACAAGGCTGGCACGCTGCTCAAACTGAAAGATGGTTAACAATGTGGCCCAGCACTAGAACTCTCCAACATTCCTGGGAAGAAATAAGAGTGTGATGACTGGCCGACTGTATACAAGCAAGTCTGTTCTAAAGGAAACCAGACAAGAGGGAATTACACTCATTCCCAGCATATCAAGGAGGTGAATCATGTGTGTGGAGACAGTCCCCTGATTGTCACTGTCCTCCTCGGTACAGCACTTCCTCCCAATCTGCAGTTAATTTTCTATATTTCCAATTACCTGCCACTAAAGGTGGCCTGAAATGTAGACATACAATCTGAGAAGACTGCTCAGTTACCAAAGCATCTGACATGTAAGAATAAGGTTTTTTTTTTTCTTTACTTTTTTTTTAAAGATATATTCTTTATTTACATGTAAATTTCTCCTTTCCCAGTTTCCCCTCCAAAAAACAAACAAACAAACAAAACAACAAAAACAAACCCCTGTTGCCTCCCCCCTCCCCATGCCTGCCACCCCTCCCTCTCCCACTTATTGGCCCTGGCATTCCCTTGCACTGGGGCACAGAACCTTCACAGGGCCAAGCTCCTCTCCTCCTATTGATGATCAAATTTGCAATCCTCTACTATACACATGCTGCCAGAACAATCAGACTCACCATGTGTACTCCTTGGTTGGTGGTTGAGACCCTGGGAGCTCTGAGGGTACTAGTTAGTTCATAGAGTACTAGTTGTTCTCTACCACCCACTTTAGAGAGACATAGAGAGAGGGGAGAGGGAGAGGAAGAGGGAGGAAGAGAGCAAGCTGTGTAAATAGGTCTGTGTATATACCCATATGCATGATTGCCAGAACAACATGAACATACTTGTATACCACAGACACACACACACACACACACACACACACACACACACACACACATTTGAGAAGTAATGATTAAATTACAACAATTCTAAAAGCTTTTAATTAAGCACTTCGTAATAATAGTTCTTCTTAAAAGCTAGGCTGAGTCTAAATTATAAATTAAAATTTATGTTGAGAAATGTGTACTCAAGGCTTGGTACTCTATGGGTTTCAGGCATCCACAGGTTGTCTTGAAATGTGTCCCCCACACATAAGTGGGCAATTGTGCCAGCCAATGATCTGTTTATACCCCCCCAAACTCCCACTAGTCAGTGTGAACTAGCTCAGAGTAGCCACTAACTGAACTAACTCAGAGGCTGTGCTCATCAGCATCTTCTCCTTCTACTCCAACTGTTCCAATATATTCTTTTCTTTCCTTTTCTTTTTCTTTCTTTTCTTTTCTTTTCTTTTTTTTTTTTTT
>NW_022196905.1:83374282-83401265 GCF_008632895.1 Mastomys coucha
ACCAGGCTGGCCTCAAACTCAGAAATCTGCCTGCCTCTGCCTCCCAAGTTCTGGGATTAAAGGTGTGTACCACCACCGCCCGGCGAATGCCCATATTTTTAATGTGGCATATAAAAATAATCTAAGTACTTACTAGTAGCATGTCAATAAAATTTAAATGTACAGAATTTGCATATAGTTCTCCTCCTTTCTCAAATTTCCAAGAAGTTAAATTTCAAAAGGGTACTTTTTTTTTTTTTGGTATAAAATGTAGAATCCAAGTGACATTTTCCTTTTGAGTTAAATACAAAAGGGAAGCTCAGAATTTCTGCCCCTTAAGGCTGATACAGATCTACACATCTATGTGTAACATGGAGGACAGAGCCACCAGCATCTTTTCATGCCAAATCTTCAGTGACAGTAAAAACGACCAACCTCTACTTCATCCTTATGAAGCCTTCCAATAATAGGGTCAAGCCACACAGCATCAGCCACACCCTGGTAAATGACTTCAAACTAAGATGAGCCACATACATGGGCTGTTATTATACTCAGTGAGGAGGTAAGCCCTTTGTTTCCCTCATCTTCTCCTGCTCAGTTTGTGGGCATGGTAAGTCTCTTGTGTCTTATTGGATGTGCTATCATGATATGGGAGTGTCTGTAGCCCCATGTTTTCGGAAATACTACATATGCCCAATGTCTTTGGAACAGTAGATTTCATTTTCTAGATTGAAAACATGGCAAAATATGTATTGGGAAAGTTACATGGAACATCTCATAAGCAGAATCTCCTAAACCAGTGGTTCTCACCTTCCTAATGCTTCAGCCCTTCAATATAGTTCCTCATGCTGTGGTGACCCCCAATCACAAAATTATTCTTGCTGCTGCTTCATAACTGTAATTTTGCTGCTGCTATGAATCATAATGTACTTATCTGATATATGACACCTGTGAAAGGGACGTTTGACCTTACAGGAGTTGAGACCCACAGGTTGAGGACTGCTAACCTATAGCGTCTGATCAGCCTGTATTCAGACAACTGTCTCTAGCTCTGGATCCTGATTTGAATATCTTAACATCTATCCTCCAATTGTAATAAATTACTCAAACAAATATTTCTAGTGATCCAGGCCCGTGTTGTTTATGCAGATCTCCTGCATACATCATTTAGATATGATTTCAAATTACTCTGATGGTTCATATGACTCTTAAGGATATTTTTGTAGAGAAGATACTTTGTACCATTTTAATCATGAGTCGTCATTGGCATATTCTTTATTTTTTCATAACTTATTTTTCTCAGTTTTATTATTCATCAGATACTAAATAGCCCAAGTATATAAAACTATTGGTTTTGCTTGCTTTATTTATTTATGTATTTATTTATTTATTTATTTATTTATTTATTTATTTAGATCAGGGTTTTCTATGCAGCCCTAGCTAATGGCTCCTGTGCTCTGAAAATTATGTTTATTAGAGTCCTAGAGATCCAGAAGGATTACAATCTACATCACCTCTGAACTCCAATACCTACAATTCCCCCTGTAGCTAGGTGGTTACACTTACATATTTAACTGTAGTTCTTGTGAATTGGGTGACAAATTTTCTTAAATTTTCTAGCTATCCAAAAATGATAAATGTAACTTATGTCTCAGAATCCCTAAGTCATTTGTAATAAATTGGACAATGTCAGAGGTCTGACAGTTTACCCAGTGCTTAATAAAGTGGTTAATTGCAACAGAGCAGTTGTAGACTAAGCCATTTCTCAGGGTTATTATGGCTTCACTGAGGGTGTCCTTATATGATACAGTTTGCCTGTCACTCAGCTATGATTTGCAAAGTCTGGTTGCACTAAAACAGCATAGCATCTGAACAAATATCTAGGTTACACACCCAGATGATTGTACACCTCATGCTTAGGTGTATAGTCATAGATAGGGATAACCGAGACTCGTCAGGCGTAACCCAATATTTTAATTTTGATATACAAGTTGCCCAGATGGCAAATATAGCCTCATTGAAAACAATTCACATTACAAGAACATTTGCATTGTGGTCTCTCATGCTTGTTTTCTCCAAATATTCTGTAAGATAAGCTCCATACATGGCACAGAGTTTTCTATAGCACCTGTGGGAGGTCTGACAACTTCATCTTTTCCTACTGTATAGGCTCTTTTGTACCTGGATAGAACCAGTCATCCTAAAACTTCACAGAGACATCAGCTCTCCATCCATCTGTTTCTTCCTTACTGTAGAACGTAGATAGTGAGTTCTTTTTAGATCAAAGTTCAAAGTCAATAGCTATGAAATGACTTATACAATGTATATCTTCCTGAGTTAGATGTGGATAAAGAGAAGATTCTTTTGGGAGGGCCTAGCCTTAGTTTGCTGTATATTAGTTTAGGTGGTCTGCAATGCAGACAAAGACTCTGAGTAGATGGGTTATTACCTGTAAGATGATCATAGAACATACTTGTAAGATGATCACAGAACATACATGTATGTGAATTGGAAAGGGAAGAAAGGCTATAATTGTATACTAATGATCAAAACTCCATTGCAGGCACCCAAGGCTCCATTCTCCCATGGCATCTTGAGATACAATGTGGAATGCACCACAGAAGGATAAGGAAACTGCTCATTTAACCTCGTATCCTGATTCCTCACTGTGTATGACATTGAATCCTGATACTTCCATACTTTTCTCTATAGTCTAGGAAAAAAATACAGACTCTAGATACTTAACGCTCAGAAAAGAGTAGTGGCATGACTCAGACATGGTGGTATATACCAGTGATTCCAGCACATGGGAGAAGACTGAGATGGTAAGATTGAGAGCTGTGAATCAGACTAGGTTATAATACAAAAGGTCTAGGAAGCCTGGGATTAGATGTATTGAAAACTCCTTGAGGCTCCATAGCATTTGATGAATCAGCCAGTTCTTATTTCAACCCTTATCTTAGCCTTCCAGGATGCTATAAGGAACTACCACAGACTAGGCACCCTTAAAAATGACAGAAATTTATGATATTGTGCTACACTGTGGCAGGTCTAAGGTTAGGTCACTAGCAGAATCCATGTCCCATGAGGACCTGGCTTCCTAATAGACTACAGAATGCTCTGTCTTACTTCCCATGGAAAAAGACACAGGGGTGTTTGTGGAGTCTCTTTTATAAGGATGCTGTTATGGTTTGAGTCCTGAAGTGGCCACCTGCTGTAGCCAGGCAGGAACCACAATAGAGTGATAGGGTCACTAACCCATCCAAAAAACTTTAGATCCAAAATTTATCCTTCCTATAAAGAAATGTGGGGATGGAGGATGGAGCAGAGACTGAGGGAATGGCTAACCAATAAGCATTCCAATAGAGACCCATCCCAAAGGCAAGCACCAATCCCAGGCACTATTAATGACTCCTGTTATGCTTGCAGACAGGTGTCTGGCATGGTTGTCCTCTGAGACGCTTCAACCAACGGTTGACTCAGACAGATGCAGACACCCACAACCAAACACTGGATGGAGCTTGGAGACTGTCATGGAAGAGTTAGGGAAAGGATTGATGGTCCTAAAGGGAATTGGAACTCCACAGGAAGACTAACAGAATCAACTAACCTGGACCCTAGACTGCTCTCAGAAACTGAACCACCAACCAAAGAGCATGCATGGGCTGGGCCAAACTCCCCTTTGCATGGCCACATATATGTAACAGATGTGGAGCTTGGCCTTCATGAGGGTCCTGAATCAATGGAATGGGGGCTATCCCTAAAGTTACTGTTTTTATGTGGAATCTATTCTCCTAACTCAGCTGTCTTGTCTGGCCTCAGTGGGAGAAGAAAAGCCTAGCCCTGCAGAAATTTGAAGTACCAGGGTAGGGACTTTACTCTCTCAGATTAGAAGGGGAGGGGGATGGGAGAAGGGACTGTGGGAGGGGAGGACTGGGAAGGGAGACAGTGATCAGGTTGTAAAGTGAATTTTTAAAAAGCCGTGAATTTGAAAGAGTGCAAAGAGGGGTATATGGGAGGGTTTAGATGAAGGAAAGGGAAGAGGAACTGATATAATTATGTTATAATCTCAAAAAATGAAAAATGTAATAAAAAAGTTATGAATCTGGAAAAAATAACTTTCATGTCCTATGTCTACAGACTGCTTATATTCTTTCTTGTTTACAACAGAGAGTGAGTGCTACATGAAAAATTCAAATAATGCCTTTTACAGCCGAGTATCTCACACAATTCCAACTCTTAACACTTTTCAAAATTATCACTTTAGCTCATGGCAATTATGACATTCTTGGGTTAGGAATTTGGTATTTTAAATGGATGTATTTTGTTTTTGCTATATGGTTAGTCTGTTCAACACATTTATAAGATATTAGAAGATTTAATAGTTGCTGATGGATCAAATAATGTACAGAGGCATATCTTAGGGGTATACTATAGAATAGATGGAACCAGACATTACAACTATGAAATATTATCTATGGAAATTGCATTAGAGTTGTAGTCATGCAATTCCAAACGATGAACTGTGTGAATGGTGTTATTAACTCTTATGCTATTGTCTCAGTTATTTTATTTAGCTAAGAATTCAGCACAAAGACAGTAGCCCTCTAAACTCACATGAAAAACATTTCCGTGTTTAATAGATATATTCTGGTTCTGATATAACTATAGAAACACAAACTCTCTAAACTATAATTGCAGGAAAGTTATAAAATTCCACTTCATCCTTGATCATTTACAGCCACTCAACTCCTTGATCATTTAAATACTAGTTTCAAATAAGCTGCAGAATACACTGGTGATTACTGGAGTATAGACAATGGCCTTATGAAAAACAGGCGTCATATTGTGATCTCTAGCAGAATGATGCTCCTATCCACCCAGAAAAGGGACACAAACTTTTAGGCTGTTATCTTAATTGTGGTGATGAAGTAGACTTGATTTTCCTTGAGAAGTACACTTTATTTTAGTTCAATCTATTCTTTTCTATGGCCATCTGTTGATAGTGTTGTGGGGGTTAATGCAAACTAGTTTACCCATAAGGACTTTACCCACATCTTTGTCCTTCTCCAAACTGTTCTAGTAAACTAAAGAGAGCAAGGAATCTGAGAAAGAATTCCAGTTAATGATTTTGTTCATCACCCATACTCTACCCGAGAATGCTGCAAGGGAGTTTCTCACAAAACTTCAGAGATATTATGGTTGCTATAAAATGGAATAGAAGACCTTACATATGTGACTAAAATCAAGACTGTTGCTCCGACAACATATCAAATATGAACATATTTGCCTTGAATGTGGAAATAATGCATAACTAAGGATAGATGAAGGACATAATATTTTATTATGTAAAATGTATTATTTTACTATTATCTTAACACATGTTGTTTTGATAAATATGACGATTAAATTTAGAGGCTTTTATAACGGAAATATTATTGTATTTATTAGAACATCTTGCCAATCTATCCCAGAACATAGGCTGTGTTATCAGCATATATTCAGTGTATGTATTCAACATGTATCAATCTGTCTTAGTGTCTTTGATGAACTACAGAAGGGCTTTACAGTAACTGATCTCAGCCATTTAAATTGCCTACTGGGAGATGCTACCAATACTAGAGGTAAATTTCTTCCTTAGAAAGCTTGTTGGAGTCACAACTGAATTTACCACACAAATCTAGAGAATTCCATTCTGCCTTTTCCTGCTTTTATTGCAGGACATAAAGCAGATAGCTCTGCAGCTCCAGCTATGAGTCTGAGGATGAAGTTGGGACAGCTGGACAGGAGGAAGGATAATTGAGGAGAACATTATCATGCTGGCTTATCTGGATGGATGTTTAATTGTACTTCAGATCTGGGATTTCTAAATGAGTCTGGTAAAACTTTTCTAGCTAATGAGCAGCTCTCTTCCCTTCCCATCCTTTCCCATTCCTTCCCATATTTCCCTTCAACTAGACTGAGAAGTGTTCCTAAGAGTCACGGAGACTTTTATCTTTCTTGAACAACCAAGAAGTGCTTTCCCTCCACATTATTCATTAGGTGACAAGTCTACAAGATGAGTCTGTAGAGATGCCTCTTTCAGTGTTTAAGAGCACTTGCTGTTCTTACAGAGGATCTGGGTTCACCTTCTAGCACCCACATACTGGCACATAGCCCTCTCTGATGCCAGTTCCAGAGAATCCTACATCTTCTGGCCTCTGAAGGCAAGGGGCATGAGCATGCTACATAGACTTTCATCTAGGTAAAACACCCATACACATAATAAAATCGTTTTAAATATTAAAAATCTTGAAGAAAAGTTAATATCTGGGAGGAATATTCATCTCACCAAACAAAGAATAGTCAGATACTTCCATCACCCAGATAATAAAATGCATTATGTGTTTCAATGCCCCTCTTTAAATGTCCATAATTATTTTACTGTGTATTTGTATTATGCTGGCATTACGAGCAATTGACATGTAATAGTGAATGGGAAACCATATGCAGAAAGTAATGTGCTTTCTGGTAAAAGTTTGCCTTATTGGGTTGCTTTCTATTTCAATTTTAAAATCACACCTGCACACATATATTGCTCGGGATGATCCCCGTGACAAAATACAGAGGACTTAGGTGTGGAGCACATACACAGATAGTACTTTCTAGAAAATACTTTCAACGGAAGTTATCAAAAATTTTTAAATAGCCTCTATTTGAGATCCCTTGGATGTGCTGGAAATGGCTGATTATCTTGACTTTTAATACTCCAGAAATGACTATTGCACTCAAATTTAATTAAATGACCTGTTTTTAAATTTGCTTGTGAGCTTCCTCCCAGGAACTTATGAGTTATAAGATTATTTCCCCTCCCAGGTACTGTCACATATTCATTGGTCCATATTCTCAATATCCTTTGTGTGTATTTCTAGTTTATGGCTAGTATACTCATTCATCAAATATTTAATGAATACCTATTACTAAGCAATAGACACTGTGTTGGTTACCTTATATATTTAACACAATCTGTATTGTACAAGTATAATACCTTATATAAGGAGTCTTAACTGGGTACCCTGGGTGAACTTTGTAATGTTCTTTTACCTTATTTATGTTTTACTGATTGAGTCTTGATTATGTGCATGGGGAAAAGGGTTTATTTGGCTTACACTTCTCCATAATAATTCATCACTGAAGGAAATAAGGACTGGAATTCAAACAGGGCAAGGACCTGGAGGCAGGAACTAATTCAGATGCCTTGGCACAGTATATCACTGGCTCACTCCCTCTGGCTTGCTCAGCTTTCTTTCTTATAGGACGCCAGACTACCAGCCCAGGGATTTCCCCACCTACAATGAGCTGCACCCTTCACCATCAATCACTGATTAAGAAAATGCTCTACAGGTATGCCCACAGCCTGATCTTATGGAGGCTTTTGTGTTAATCGAAGCTCTTTCCTCTCAGATGCTAGCCTGTGTCAAGTTGACATAAAACTAACCAAGACACACAAACCTGTTACAATAAATTTGCTATTTGTCTTTTACTCTATACTTTTGGATACTTTTCATTTGCTTCAGAATCTCTTTAAATAGTTTATAAAACATCTTGGTTGGGAACTTCTCATATGCACATAATCATGCATCGATCAGTAAAACAAACATAAATGAGGTAAAAAGAACCTTACAAAGTTCATTCCCAAATTGCTTTGGTCTTGGTGTTTCATCACAGTGATAGTAGACCTGACTAAAGAGAGGTTGCATAATCAATAATAAGATGGAAGAATGCAGACAGGAAGATTTATAATACAAACTAGAGAGATGGTGAAATGGTAGGTGCTTTTAGCATTCTCTCTCTCTCTCTCTCTCTCTCTCTCTCTCTCTCTCTCTCTCTCTCTCTCTCTCTCTCTCTCTCTCACTTCCAGAACACTGTAGTCTGTCTCCTTCCTCACCTCTTACACTCATGGCCTTACTGAAACTATTCCAACAACTATCAGCACATCTGTGGCATCTTCTATGCTAAATCCAGTGGGTGAAACTAATTTTTGTTCTTCTCTTAATTGGCCTCTATGCACCATAAGCTTGTACTCTTGTAATGTTCCATTCATTCCTCTGAAAATTATCTACAAGAGTCTTGTCAATACTTTCCCCTCTATTGGAGATCCATTCCTAGATCACTTCCCTTCTTGTCTCATCTACTGTCTCTCTCTGAGCTCATGTTCATTGATGGACTGGAAGAGTACCTTTACATCACCTCCAACCAGTTCTCTGGGTCTGCATCTCAAAATTTCCCCTTAAGATACACATCAATCCACCCAGTTATCTACTTTATACATAGTAGTATGTCCTTATATACATGGAACATGGTTGGTAGTTTGTTAAGATATTCAAAATTAACCTCATTGTCTTCTGATGAACATATCAAAAGAATTTTTAATGATGAAGAGACAGAGTTATGAGTGTTATATTCTAAGCAGCAATGAGTTAAAGATAAGATGACAGAGTCTTTGACAGTAAATTTTATAGACAAGATTTAGTTTAGTTTATCTCCAACTCTTACTGAATTCAGACTGGAGGGTCGTACAAATAAATGAGACAGAGAAATAGTCAATTACAACATAGAGACCAAGAAAAGTTTGAACAACAACAAAATGGTTTTCAGCCATGAGTAGAATATTATATTAAAGAAGACAGATCTCTTTGATAAGGAGAGAGATTTGGAAGCATGGGTTGAGCAGGTAGGTTCTTATTGTTCTCTTAAACAACGCTTATCAATGATCTCTATGAAAGTGTGTCCCAATGCAAAACAGGCGGGGGCATGGTGCCTCATTGCTCAGCCATGCAAAGCTTTCCTAGAGACTAGTGGGTGCCACCTCAGAAGGCCTGAACAGTGGCATCATCATTTGTTGTCCAGTAGGGAACCCGGAGAAAGAACTAGACTATGAAAATTTAGAGTGGAGGGAAAAAGAACATGTGTGTCATAGAATCAGGTTCTAGAAGTATGTTAAGATTCTGAATTATATATGGATTTCTGTGGAAATAAAATGAACATTTTCCTTGAGCCAAGGTTTCAGTGAAGATGATAATATTGTATGGGTTACAGATTATTAAAAACAACTTCTTAGAGCCACACTTTTAGATCTCAAAGGTTTAATATAACAAAAATGTATTTCTTGCCTCTATCACAATCAAATATTAGTATGTACTCTTCTACTTGACACAGGCCTCCTGTTTCATTTCTCAGCCATTTTATGGTCCTTTACTTGCATTTAGAGAAGGCTCTTCTAATCTTAACTGCTTTGAACTCAAGCTCACATACCTTATATCCACTTACACTCCACTGGCCAGAATCAGCTACATCTTCCCAGTCCAGTGTCAGTGGAAGTTGGAAAATAAAGAATGTATGTAAAATACTTGCTGAGCACCAATGGTCTATGTTATGGCCTGTCATTGTTGACATCAATGCAATCATCCCCTCTGAAGGTCTTAGCAGTGTCCAACTTGAACTGCAATGTGCCATCTGCTAGTTGAATCTCTGTAAGTTATGAATACTGCTCCTTATAGATTAGGAAATCTCTGAAGTTGTCTCATTTGTAGTACACATATACTTTATTTGTCATATGAAAGAATTAAACTCATCCAGAAAGGAAAATGGGGAAGCTTGCTTCAATCACTGGTCCATGGAAGTTCTGAAATCCTCCCAGACAAATATTGTAAGGCCTTCCCATTTAGGATGAAGAATATTTCTTGATTTTTCTTTGCTATTTTTCTACAGGAACTTTTTTTCTTATATAGCATTCTTCATAATGCCTGTTTTAGTTATGAGATTGTTCTTCTATAGGGTTCCTGTAGCCAAATCTTAAGTATGCATTATGAAATTGCTCTTTATAGCTTCCTCCTCTTCTTTTTATTTATTTATTTATTCATTTTTATTTATTATATTTTCTTTTTTATTACCAAACTGGTGATTCAATCAATATTTCACCTATAGTCAAATAGTTTCATTGTATAACAGCCATTCTAATGAAGCCTCTAAGTTCAATCAAGAGCCCAGTGAAACGCCTCACAGTGGTTAACTACACCAACATTTTAAAATGTAATATAATAATCCTTTAAAATTGTATAATTAATGGCAGGATTGATTATAAACCAATTGTACTGTCCATTAGATATCCCCCAAATGCCATGTTACCCATTTCTGAACAAAAAATGTATTATTGTATGAAGAGTGAGTGCTAGAGATGAATTCCTAAAATCAAATTTAAAAAGCTCCAACTCCAAACTCTTAATCTCAGTGTATTAACACAGCATCACGTGTCTATTGCTAACTTCACGGCTTTACAAGGACTGAACAACTCTCCCGAACAATTCTTCAAGTACTTACTGACTTAGACACCCAGGTCACTTCCGCCCTAAAGTTTTGCCTCACTGCCAACAAGAGAAGGGCGAGAGAATGAAAAAGTTAAGAATATAGACTAGCAGACAGGTGTGGCACTGTCTTCCTATAACTCCTGCATTCATGAGGCAAGAGTAGGAGGGTTACCTCAAGTTCCAGGCTACACTGGTTTACATAGTGAGGTCCAGGCCAGTCAGAGCTACACGGTGAGAGCTAATCTCACAAATCAACCAAACCAAATACAGAAGAATAGAGAACAGTACATACTGAAGTCTAGGGAGCTGAGAAGATGTGGGAGGAAAACACAGAATACTTACCTGGTGAGTCCTCCTTGTCTCTGGCACAACATTTAACCCTTTCTTCTCAATGGGACAGTAGCCCTTGTGTCAACCTTTTTAAACAGCTATGCTAACAATTATATTTAATAATATTCTGGCCACTTGTAAGCTGGCAATTTTAGTCGGGATGCCTTTTGTGACCTCTCATGCAAAGAAGGGCAAGGCTAGGTGTCACCTCTGTCTAATGTTGGGGTGTCATGACAACAAATAGAAAACATGCCATATTTAGTGCCTTTCTCTTGCACTGAGGAGTTAGTTCATTTTATTAAACAATGAGTGTGATAAAAACCTATTAGCTATAAGTGTGTCCTCAAAAGATGGATCCTCATGCTGTCTGTATGTAAAAATCAACTGGGATAGTGCCTTTCATAATGCATTTTTTGCAGTACTTATATGCAATCCAGGAAATGTATAAATTCTCACTGTCAATTATGTCTCTGACACATGAGGACATGACTAAAACGTAATGACTAGAAACCATAAAAAATTAGTCTGTTCTTGAACAGTGTGAGGGCAGAGGATGAAGGACAATTGAAAAGAATGAGTCTGTTGAGCAAATGTAGCTTATATTCTATTCATGTTGTGAATCGGGTTAAGCTTTCACTGTTTTTCTTTAAACTCTTACCATTTCCTAAGCAGGCCAAAGTTTGCCTCCCAGAATCAGCCAAGGATTATGGCAGTGTATTTGTGGAATTGATAGAACTTTAAATCAGAATTTGTAAAATGGAACTGTTTTCTTCATAGTTATCCAATTTTAGCAATTGGAGACATTTGCAGTTAAATCAAATAAGATTATTTTCCTTATCCCTAAAAGCTTTTGTGATGTTAGGCTAGAGAAATTCTAAGGTAATATTAAGTTGAACACAGAATTTTCACAACACGTGTGTTTTTTGATTGGTGCAGTCAGATCTGCAAAGCCCTTGGACTTACACAGATTCCTTTTATTTTTTTACATGCCTGGGGTGTGTATGCAGCTCACTTGGGTGCTTCACCCTATCCACCCTGTCTTATCTCCTCCTCCTCCTCCTCCTCCCTGTTCCAGCAACTGTCAAATGACTCTGGGAACTTCCTGAAGTCTACATCTTCTCTCTGCAGAGAAAACCTGCTCTTCCTGCCTGTGGAATGAAAGGCCATCAACAAAATGACAGGGACAGAAGTTCAAGAACAGAACTGGGTTTTTGCAGTTTTGGAAATAAGTCTAGGTCTATATTTGTAACCAGGAAGCTAGAGTTCTTCACTGACCCATGGCATTCAAATAAAGAATAAAGCATCATATTTATACCTTAAATGACATAAAAGAAAACAAAAACAAGTTAGTTTCCCATGCACAGCCCGCATAGTGAAGGCCATTGTTCCCTGGGAACCCCAACTGACACACACCCGCAGTGCTGGATCAACTGGCTAAGCCTCACTTTACAGGCATGAAGTCACAGTTATGACATTCTCATCCCTTGGGTGATTTTCCTCTTTGGTTACCCTGAGCTATTTCCTGATGTACTTGATGTACCTGAATTCAAAACTACCAGAAGGAAGGAGCATTCTTGCTAGTAAGCCAATTGTATCCTCAGAAGAGAGACTCCCTCAGGAAAGTCAAGCGAGCTCTCACAAGCAGATCAGGAGCCACTGACAGAATTCCGAGCAACTCGAGGTGCCTTTGGTTTATTGAATGTAAACCAGTTATAACATCTATAAAGCAGTCTCTAAAGAGTTGAGCCACTTAGTTAGAAAGGCAGAGTTTATGAGAAGTCCACATGTACTTGCTGGAATTCTTTGGAGAGAAATGCGCACTACCCTTGCTGTGTGTCCATCCTAGTCACATTTATTACTGAAACCAAACAAACTAAGCCTATTCCCAGCTGGGAACAAGCACCCAATACCTCCTGGCACTGATCACACTACAGTGACTCGTCCGTAGGATGAGAAGCACTATGCTTTGAGAAGAAGTTGTTCCAATGTCCATTTTTATTACTCTGTGCTCTGACAAACTCTTCTCCCCTTCCTCCCCTAGATCCTGCAGCAAGGAAAGAGGACAAGCAAAGGCATAATTTTTGCACAGGTCCTACAGAAGCAGGCAAGCACAGAAGGCTCAGAATCCTTGATGTATGCATTACAAGAAAAGAGTCCAAAAGAAGCACCCAATTAGAGTTTCTGGGAATCTCATTAACACAAACTTAGGCTAGGGAGCTGACCGGATGGCTCAGGGGGTAGAGGTGCCTGTTATCAAGTCTGACACACTGTTTAGCTTCCATCCTAGGAACCCACAAGGTAGAAGAGAACTAACTCCTGAGAGTTGTAATGTATTCTGATCTTCACACATGTGCTGTGAAACGTATCATGTCAATCTATCTATCATCTATCTATATATCTATATATGTATTTACCTATCATCTATCTTACACACACACACACAGAGAGAGAGAGAGAGAGAGAGAGAGAGAGAGAGAGAGAGAGACAGAGACAGAGACAGAGACAGAGACAGAGACAGAGAAATGTAGGCTCAAACATCTTCATTTGTCTACCACAGCCAGGCACTAAGCTGTGAACTAAGAAAGATGAACTCTTTGCTCTGCCATGGATGGCAGTCATAACCAAGTGGTTTGCCTGCCATGCTCATCTGTCTGAAGCATTGTTATGGCTGTTCTTAGTTTGTCTCCCCAACCTTGGCCTTGAAGGATGCTCCCACACTGAAGATTCTGACAAATCTCAGTAACAGATGCATGGAAGGAACTCCATACATGAGTGACCCAAGAAGAGGTCAAGAGAGTACACCTTCCCAGTTGTGATTAAGGCAGGCATTGATTAGACTCCTTCAGCAAAGAGATCTCCTTGAAGACCAGCGGTAGAAGGTCTTAGGGGAGGATAGGCCAAAGAACTGGGTGGATATCCGAGACTTTTTCTGGAAGGAGCTGTGATCTCCATGTAGTGCTTGGCACCTCGGTTTGGTGTCTGGTGACTAAGAACTTCAGCTCAATGAGGAAGGGATCTACAGCCAGAGGAAGAGGCCCCATCTGCTGCATATATCCAAGCCTTTCATGTCTTACTGATGCCTTTGTTATAATTTTTTAAAGATAAATTTGAGGAGAGTGTTGGGGAGAAGGCTCGTTTGCAGTCCTTTGGCCCAATTTGTGCAGTTCAGACCTAGAAAGCCCGCACTCTAGCACACCGCCATCTTTTGACCAGGAGAAACATCGCAAGCAGGGAAGATGAGGGCATGGATAATCTTTCCTGTTTCTAGCAGCAGCCTATTAAACTGAAGCATCGCCAAGGCTACCATGGACTCCACTGTCAAAAGCTCCCTGAACTGAACATAAGGAATTGGTGTTCCTCGGACCTCACAAGAGTAACTCAGTCTTTCTGTTCAGGCTGGAGCCTCTGCTCTTAAGTCGGTCCCTGTGTTCACACTGCTAGAAGCCCTTTCTTGCAGAACTGGACGTATGAGCAGCTAAAGGGATTAGACAAAGGAGGAAGATGATATAGTATAATTAAATAGAAAATCCCATGTCAAATAACTTAAACATCTATGACTCTCGATACTTCCAGCTATTTTCATAACTTTTAATGCTTACCTTTTAGATTTTATGTTAATAAAAACTGAGGCTATTTTAAATGCTCCCGACTTTGTTAGTATCTAGGTTTCTTTCTTGAACAGAGGATTCTGACCTCAGGTGAATGAGAGATCTTTTGTTGACTCCCACAAGCATGGCCAGTATAATTACCCCTGTGACAGAGATGATGTTGATGATGATGTTACTTAGAGAGGTAAACTCTGATTCTTACTGTAGCATAGAACTCGAGACTACATGCGATTATGTGGGGTTCTTTTTACTTGAATTCTTAATCAAAATTACATATGCGATGATCTTTACTCAGGACAGAATTCTTTCTTCTCTAAACACCAGCATACATAAATCATTCTGATGTGGATAATTGCCAAACTATTCTAACTTTAAGACTGAATTCACTTTTCTATCTGTATGAATAGTATCTGTCTGTGTATTTTCTTTTTTTCTTTTTCCTTTTGTCAGAGTGCCCCACTTTTGTCCTCTGTTTGTTTTGCTTTGTTTTTGCTGGATAGTTGATTGTTACAAGTTGAATACTAAGTTCTGTGGCTGAAGTAAGTAATACAATACATTCTAGGTAGACTATTCCATACCTCTTGTTTCTTGATTGGTTGTGTCCTTCTTCCATGTCTTAGACAATACCTCAACCCTCAGCAGGGCAGACACCTCCTATTGCTTAATAAGAACAGTGAAAACTACCTGTAAGAAAGTAAAACTTTTTAAAGAGGCATCTAACTATTGCTCAAACGTTATGTCACTTAGCAACCTCAAACAAACATACTCTTTTATAGGCAAAGAAAAACATTTTTCTAGATGCCACTGTTATAAATGTATTTTAGATATAAAGACTGTCAACGAATAATTAAATCATGGGCCTTGAGTTTTCTTTTACTTCAATAGTAAATCAACTCTAGTCTTCCAAGGTTAGGGGTGGAAAGAACAAATTCCTCCCTCTTGATTGGCCAATTAAAATAAAAACTAGAAATATTTCAAAGTTTCATGCTTGTTTTACAGAGGCTTTTGAACGTTTTGCTTTTACGTTGTGTAAGGACCATTTCTTCAGTTCTGAGTTTTACACCTTTGTCCCTTGGGGAGGGCAATGTTTCCTTCATGTGAACTGTCAGGTGGTGGCTGACTAATCTCTCACTGTGCTTTGAGGTCCTGGAAGCACTTTCGTATTTCTTATCTCGATTGACCCTTCTGGCCGGTGGAGCTGACAGAGATTGCACTGTTATCTTCCCTTTGCGTGTGAGAGAAATGAAACTCAAGGACCTTCTACGGTTCCCTAAGCCAGACAACTGGAAATAATCAAACCAAACAATGAACTTAATCACCAGACAACAAACCCAGCGACTCAGAATGCTTAACAATAAAAAGAGGATGACGTGAAATAGCAAAGTCACTACGATTTTGGCTGAAAACAAACAAACAAACCAACAAACAAACTTGATTTGGGTTAAATAAATTTAAAATTACAAGCAAAAATTGGTAATCCCATGGATTGAACTGTGTGTATAAATATACACATAAATACATGTGTTAAAATCATAGACTTGGGCCAGTGAGATGGTACAGTGCATAACTAACTGTATTTGAAGTCAAGTCAGATAATGTGAGTGCTATCACAGATATCTTCATGATAGGAGAGAAATAACACCTCCAAGATCCTCTCTGCCTTCCACTTGCATGTGTACTTGAATGTGTTTGCAAATATATGTACATGATATACAAATATCCAGAGACTGCCCCACCTGGGGATACATCCCATATACAGACACCAAACCCAGACACTATTGAAGATACCAAGAAGTGTATGCCAACAGGAGCCTGATAGAGCTGTCTCCCGAGAGGCTCTGCCAGAGCCTGACAAATACAGCTGTGGATGCTTTCAGCCAACCATTGGACTGAGCACTGGGACCCCAGTGGAAGAGCTAGGGAAAGGATTGAATGAGCTGAGGGGTTTTGCAAACCCATAGGAAGAACAACAATATTAACCAACCAGACTCCCTAGAGCTCCCAGGGACTAAACCACCAACCAAGAAGTACATATGGAGGGACCCAGGGCTCCAGTTGCATATATAGCAGAGGATGGCCTAGTCAGTCATCAATGGGAGGAGAGGCCCTTGGTCTTATGAAGGCTCAATGCCCCAGTGTAGGGGAATGCCAGTGTGGTGAGGTGGGAGTGGGTGGTGGGTGGGGCAGCATGCTTATAGAAGCATGGGAGAGAAGATGAAGTAAGGGACTTGCTGGGGGTGGGAGGGGACCGGGGAAGGGGATAATTTTTCCTTCTGTCTTTCCACCCTGGGATTCTGAGATTGAATCCTGGTATCCAGATTTGCATGGCAAGTGCCTTTCCCCATTGAACCACTACACTGGCTCTCAGCTGGTTGGGAGCCAAGGGATCCTAATCTGATATTGTTTGTTCATTTTTCAGTATTAGGTTTTAAGAATTGATTTTTATGTTAAGTAATATATAAACTACTATATTTGATTATATTCTAAATGGGGCATGAACAAAGATTTAAAATGTATTATTAAAAGTGTGCTCTCCAATTGTGATATCTTAGTCAGGAGCCTACCTTGGATCTGCCCTTATAGAATGGAGAAGATAATGGGGTACTTTTAACTGGCTTGTAAAAGGCTAAGCTAAAAGTATATACAGGGTTTTGATCCTACCATGTGGCAAATGTGAGGTAAATATGACCTGTAATCTTTCTCTGGCATGCACTACATCAGTGTTTAGTCATATGATTGTCTTGGTGACAAAGATGATCCTTAGATAAAATTTAATACTTAGAAAGTCTTTCTTAGCACTATATCTGCTTTATCCAAGTTATGTATGCTAGTAAAAGATTGAAAAACCTCTGTGCTAAGAGTGAGTGTGTTGAGATATAGGCTGAAATATTTTACTAATTTAAAAAGATGAACCAAAAGAATATCTGTAGCAGGGTTATTGAAGTTGGCAGTGTGATTGTCTTTTGTGGCCCACAATCCTCACTCTGCTGCTTGTAAGATCTGCGTGCTTGACGGTTGTACGGGATCGGCAAGCACAACCTCCACCTCGAAATGAATTCTTGGCTGCACAGAGCTTATTGCTTCCAGAAAAGGAGTAATGGAATTCCAGCTAAAGGGGAGGCAGGTGGCTAGAAACTTTGATGAGGCTAAGGAGCAAGTACTATAGGCATCAGGAACTGGAAGAGGTGGGAGAAGAGAGGATTACAGACAGAGAGAGGAATCCCATGTTGAAACACTGTGGGTGGCAGAGTGTTGAATGATGCTGAAGTCAACATGATGTGGATGTGAGTGGGTGACTGAGGAGAAGGGAAGAGGGTTGCAGAGAGAGCATGCTGAGTAGAAAACACTGGAGAAGCATGAGAAACTGAGTGCCCAGAGGGTAGCTAGCCTCTGAACCAAGCTCTCTCAGCACATTAATGGGGGTTGAAGCAGAAACACAAAAGCAGACACTGGCCTCCTTGAGATTTCTGTTTATGAGTCAAGGCACTGTTTTGAATTAATGTAGGCATTTGTAAGGCATTATCCACATTGAGGTCAAGAAGCAGAGACAGCCATTTGTGGAAAGCTCTGTTTTGTTACTTTAGTGGGCTCAATTCAATTCTGTTTTTTTTTTTTCCTTCATACACACACACACACACACACATACACACACATTTCTCCAGTCAATGTATAGAGTTAGTTACTTACCAACTCCCCATTAGGGGAGAGATATTAGTCAGAACAGAGAAAGGTAATACAATTTAGAAGGATGCCAGGTTTCTAAGTAGCAGACAGTGGGGGCTTGAGTTGTGATGGTAGCAGTATATATTCTAGAGAGTTCTTGAAAACAGAGCCTGATGAAGAACCAACTAAGGTGAAGTTCTGGGTTTCTCTTGCCTTTCTTTAAGATTAGAATGACAGAGGAGGAATAAGTAGAAACATAATTAGTTAATTAACTCATTCATTCATTCATTCATTCATTCAATTTTTGATCTCTGGCTATCCTGGAATTTACTATGTAGACCACAATAACCTTGAACTCTTGGAGATCTGTCTGCCTCTGCCTCTGCTGAGACTGTGCACTACCACATCTAGCCAATAGAGAGATTTAAAAGCCTGCTTGTGTACTTACTATGTTAGAAATTTCGAAAAGTGTCAGTGAGTCAGGAAGTGATTGGACTCTTAGGATGAAAATACCGATGAAGACTCATGTAAGATCTGTCATTCACATACATTTACAATCTTAAGGAGAGGCTAAGTTCCTCTGATAAAAAAATATGGAGTAAGAGAAGCAGAAATACAGACAGATACAGGTAGAGATAGACAGAGAGAAAAACACACACACACACACACAGAGAGAGAGAGAGAGAGAGAGAGAGAGAGAGAGAGAGAGAGAGAGAGAGAGAGAAAGGGAGGAAGGCAGAACAAAGTCCTGAATAATCCCAGCAACTAGAGAGACTATCAGAAATGTGATTAAACAAGGGAATAGTCCAGAGAGGTAAAAGGAAACCAGAAATTATAGAAATGAAGAGAGAAATTATTCTAAATTAAGGGTCTCACAAAAGGCTGGTAAGAAGTCTGGTGGGAAGGCTATATTGATTTTGTGAGCTCAGCCTTAGCAGATTTAGAGTGGACCTTTCTTTTCACAAGGCAGAGCCTGGGCGTTGTGCTTTCAGACTCCCAGCCAAAGGCTAGCGCTATCATTAATCCCACTGGTAAATCCATAGGACTATCAAGCACCTTGAAAACTTGACCGTTTTCTGGTTATGCTAGGGTTACACATACTCTTGTTACTACTCTGTGGATCGGTCCTCACTTTCTGTATTAGCCAGGACACTTGGGACCTTGTCATCTGAGATGGGGCGCTGCACATGTTCCTCCCAGCTCTCCAGTCTCCACAGGAGTTTCTACTTAAATCACCTCCTTCACTTTATTACCAAACCTCCATCACTCTAGGGAACAAGGCAGCGCCCCTTCTGCACTAGCGCTTTCCCTTCCCTGTTCCACTTACTGTCACAAGTCAGGGTAATCATAACGTAAGAGGACTGGAATGTTACAGTGATGCAATAGCCAGAGAGTTAACAACAGCTAGCACTTGGGTGCCAAGCACTCTCCAACTACCCAGGATACATCAATTCGTTTGATCTTCATGACAATCTGTGAGGTAGTTTAGTCTGTTATTTTTTTTCCCATTGTATAATCAAGAAACTTAGCTCAAAGAGATTCCATAACTTACAAAGTCTTGTGGCCCCTAGGCTACAAACCATTAACTAGACTTCAGACAAGCATGCTTAATCTTGTAAAAGCAAATCACACCTATAAAGGAGAACAGGCGAACCCGTGAGCCAGCTCTCACTAAATCTTCCTGACTTGGTTGATGATTGGCTTTTAAGGTCCTTATGAGGACAGAGTGTGAAAATATGTCAGGTGATGGAGACCTGGACTCTGCTCAGCTCCACATCTGGAGCGTCTTGTGGGAACTCCCTTGTACTGGAGGTTAAACCCATTACAGGACATTCCTAACATTAAGGTGGCTTTATGGCTGTAAGTCTTAAGGTGGCAAACCAGGGATAAACACACATCCAGACATAATCGTTTTGATCTGTCTGTCTGACTGGGAGTCTGAGAAATTCTTGCTTCAGGAACAATCTTCATTTCTGTTACAGAGGAGCTATGTCCATATCTGGATATAAGAGTGACCATCTCCAGAGATGCTAATCATATTGAATTATTAAATCTCTCAATAAGACACCCACCAATCATATTGTGATGATGTAAACATATAAGCATGCATGATATAAATCTTCATGTTTTGATCACAAAATGTTGTATATTCCTGGACATTATATTGTCTTAGATTTCTGCCGTTAGTTTCTATTGGTTAACTCTCTTGAGTGTTAGGTTAAATGGAATAAAAGCTATTAGTAATGAGATGAAGGGTGCTCAGGTTATTCTCATACTGAAAAAATATTTTGCCTTCATGGATACTATTCAAAATATATTAAAATGATGAAGAAGTCCCGGATCTCCATATTTTCTTGAGCTTTACGGTCCTTACTCAATGACCAATGCATTAAAATATTCTAAAGATTGAGTAACATGGTAAATACTGTAGACCCTGTTTGCCAACACCCTGTGGCTGGAGAGCGAAACAAATAATCAGATCTCATGGGTGTTGTGTTGAGTTAGGCATAAACATGAGTTGCTATGGACGTGTGTGGAAAGCAGTGGCCTTATTTGAAGTAGTTACCAAAAGGGGGAAATCCTTTTTTCCCTTTACCCCTCATGAGTGTGACATTTCTTCTAAGGAATGCTTGCTCTAGAGAAAACACACTACTAAGAGCTCTTCAGCCTCTCCGTGCCCTTGGCAGACAATCAGCTCTCCAAAAGCCATAGCTATTGTCTGGGACTGAGTAGGACGCAGAAGTGTGAGAAGCAGAGAGTAAAGGGATAGAAAAGAGGGCTAAGAAGCTGTGGCCTCTCGGTGGAACAGCACTCGTGACCACCAATAGTGGGTGATGCACCCACTTTCGGGACAGTCACAGGAAGGGTCAGGAACAGAGGTCAGCATCCAAGGAGTCCTGGCTGTTGAAGAATAATAATCAAGACATCCATCTGCCTTGTGGGAAAGAAGGAAAAGGGAAAGACAAATAGACCATTTATTAGCCAGTGAGACTCCAAAAAGAGCACATAGCCAAAAAGTAAGGATTTTTGAGAGAAAGGGTTTTCAATCATTCATTTATTCAGCAGACACTTGCTGAACATCTACTATATCTTCAACCTTATGCCAATCATGAGGCCAGGAAACAAAGTCAGTTGAACAGTTATTCTAAACTACTTCCCAGAAAGACAAGAAGGTCAACATTCAAATTAGAATGTTATCAAATAATGTAAGTCCCAAAGCTAACAATGGTGTTGGGCCTGGGTTTTTATGTTAAAATAACTTGAAACAGAAGAAAAGGACTGAAAGTAAATGTGGCAGGTATTTCCAGTTGTTGGCATGGTTAGTTCTAGCCATGACTTGTGAGTGTTTATTATATTGTTGTCTGTATTTTTCTGTATGCAAATATGTTGTAATAAAATGTATGTGAAAATAAATGCCCATGTGCTTTATAAGTATGATTGGGCAACTCTCTCTAATTACCAGGGTTTTTTTTTTTTTTTTAAGAATTCTTTCTACTTTAGAGAATAACCACTGATTTCTTACAAAAAGGTTCCAACTCTAAAAATATACAGCCTTGAGGGCACACCCTTCCAGAAGGACTACTTCTGTAAAAGCACTTTCCTCCTAAGGTTAGCAAAGCCGCTTAGAAAGAATAAAGTGTACTGTTTAGATATTCACAGAAGTCAGTTTTATGATTTGTAAATATAGAAAAAAAATTTACTCATTCATAAACTCAAGGAAGCAATGCCTTTCCGTGACTATTCTGCCCGTGAGATCATATCTCCATATATGCTAAATATGAGACAAGTTATAAAATTTATGTCTCAAGGGAGGTGGAAGAGGATATGAGGTGTTACAGGCCAAACCTGAAAGCTTAGGGAACCACTTGGTGGGTAAGAACCACTGAGAATCAGGTTTACTCTTGGCGTGGGAAAGAGAATGCATTCTTTTGTGGATCTTTGGATGGTTCCATGGTTTCGCTGTTCCTTCTGACTGTACTGGAAACAAGTTTCACTGCAGATATAATAGTTAATGACAGACAATGGAAAAAGAAGTGGGTGTGTCACTGTACTTAACTCTAATGACAAGAGTGCCAGCTGCTATTTATAGCATGCGTTAAACTTTCATCTCTTCAAATTGTTATTTTCGTGTAGCAAAGTTAAATCTCTCAGGCAACAGGACAAGCACCATGATATTAGCATTGTAATTTCTGGCATTAGTCAAATACTAATGACTAAGAAAAGCACCCTCACCCAGAAAGCACCACTGCTTCCCTGGTGAGAATGTGAAAATGGGCATTCCTCGAACCTCTCATAGCTGTGACCACACGAAGAGGGTTTATTCTGTGTGAACCTGCTTGTGAGACGAAACTGAGGCAGTGTGAGCTAACATTTTCTTTAATGGAATGTTATTCAAAAGAGAGTGTCAGAAAAGCATTTCTCTGTGTCTAGAGAGCCATGCCATTTGTTCAGGACACTGGCTGAATCTAAGGGCAGGACTTCCACCTGTGACTTACCTTGTGACTGAGAAAATTGCTGTCACATTTAACCATGTGCTCGGCCCTGGGGATGAGTATCCCTGTTGGTCAGATGGTCACTCACTTGACCTACTCTTCCGTTATAAATATTGATGCTGTCCTTCTTTCTCTTATTAGACGTAAGTTCTTTGATGATTAAAGCCTGTGTCCCTAGCCTGCAGCATTTCTTCTAGACTGTACATATATTGTGCAACTTCATACTAGATTCACGGTATTCATGACATTCATGATATTCACAAGAATATCAGTCTTGTGAGAACAACCTGGAGGGTTTGATTTCTGCAGGTTTCTTCATTGCATCCATTTTATACACCAATAGGAGGAAGACAGTAGAATGGAAACCAGGGAGCAAGAGAGACTGAAACTATCGTAGGCTGGGTATTCATTGAGGCAAGGCTCTGGGCAGCCATTCCTTCTGTTCAGTAAGGGCATAGTTTTATCTCTAAAGCTGGGAAATATTTTTAAAATGTACTAAAACAATGTCATATGAGGTCTGAAGAGTTTATATGTTTGATAATTGAAACATTTCTCTATATATTTTCTCTTTGTGTTCAATTACAATACATTTTATTTGTGACTAAGACTCATGATGTTGAGATTCAAGATTTTAAATTATGGTTATAAATGATTTTTAAAAACAAATACTGAGTTTCTTTTTCACTAACTATGAGAATATTTGTAGCTATAGAGATGGATCAGTGGTTAATAGCACTTGTTGCTCTTCTTGAGTGCTTATGTTCAATTCCTAACATCCACATGGCGGCTCACAATTGTCTGTAAATCTAGTTTCAGAGCATCCAATGCCCTCTTATGCCCTCCACAGGTACCTGGCATGCACTTGGTGCATAGACATACCTACAGGCAAACTACTTATACACATAAAAGAAACAAATGTATCTAAGTTTTTAAAAAGAATATTCAATATATTTATGTATATTTATGAGCTTAAAATTCTGAGCTTTTTTTTTTTCTGCTCACTTTATCCTAGATAGCACCACCCTGAAGGCTGCAATGCCTAATGACTATCTTCCTTATAACCATGCAATCATGATTTTTATAAAAGGCTTCAATCTACATTAACAAGCAAATAAAAATGGTGCTCATTTTCATCCCAGTATTTCCAACTGCAGAACATGTTGTTCACTATGTGTAACCTCCTAGGACAAAGGGATGGGGACCATAAATTTTCTTTAAAGTGACTTTATGCTTTAGAAATTAAGTTATCACCTGTGCCCTCCACAGTGGGATTAAAGAAAAGAAAGACAGAAAAATGAAAGGAAAAAAGGAAGGAAGGGAGGAAGGAAGGAAGGGAAAAAGAAACACAGAGAGAGACAGAAACAGGGACAGAGACAGACTAGACAAGCATGTCAAAGTCAACAATCCCTGGCAGACAAGGATCAGGAACTACAAGTACTGTAAGAAGTCAAGGGAGGGTGAAGTCATTAGGTTCTCCGAGGAAGACTTCCTAGAAGGGGTGGGGTTAGAGCTGGACCTAGAGAACTAAGTACAGTGTGAGAGGAGACAAGAAGACTTTTCAGGTCCAGAGAATATGATGTGTTCCAGTATGGATTCTCTACAGGAGCCCACTCCAAACCAGAGTTAGAAAACACTTTTTGCCCCCTACTCTTTTTGAAAAAGGTCTAGGGTTTGTGAATCCGAATACTGAGAAGGCGTCCTTCTCTTTCAGATATGACTGGCGGCAAAAGCCTGAAACAAAGACTGGCCCTCTCTGTTGGCTTCCTCTCCCAGAGGTCTTCCTCTGCAGTGAGGCTCAGACACTCGATATTCTGTCCCATCAACATAGCAGGTCTGCAAAATTCTCATACAAGTGACTCTAGTTGAGTCCATTTTGCCTGAATTTAGACAAGTCTGTCTCTGATGCAAAAAACTGTGGCCAAGAGGAAAAAGCACTCATCTTCTCTTGTCTCATAATCCTTTTCTCTAGTTTCATGAGGCCCTAATACAGAGTTGGTTGAGAGATGGAGTATAAATACTAACAACACAACAGGTGATGAGCTATGCAGAGACAATTCTGTAAGCTTTCTTACAGATCTGAGGTGCTTCTGGAAGGAGAAATGAATACGAAGAGTCAGAAACCAAGGTGCCATATATACACAAACCCATATGTCCTTAAAGAAAGTACAAATGATTGCTAAAACAAATTACCTGCTTTACAGACTTGTTCTTTTTAAATCTAAGGTCCTACCTGAGATATATCCAAGCTCCCCTGAATTTTCCATCCTCCTACTTTAGCCTATATGCTTCCATCTTAAGGCATGAGTGATCATTCTACTGGTTCTACTATAAAAATGATGTACCAAGCCACTATTAGAAGGAAGTACTTGGACTCTACCATGGCAGTGTCAAATCTCGGCTCCCATTTTTAATCATTCTCCTGATTTTAAGGAAATTGGGAAATGGAGTAGAGTATGGGATACAGGCTGTTGCTTAGGACAATGTGAATAAATCTCTTCTTGGGAATTCCCCAGGTTTCTAAAAGACTAGAAATTAGTTGGCTGATTCATTCACTCATTAACAATAGGGAGAATGCACTGAGATTCCAAGCCATCCTAAGTCCAGCAGAGCCTCCCTAATGCCTGGTCTTGCAAAATGCCTCTGAAATTTCAGGGGTGATTACTGGCATTTGTTGTCATCGGATGCTAGTACACCTATGTCATAGGAATTTGTTTATGCACCATGGATGTCGGCTGAGTTTGTTTTGAAGTTCAACCAGCACTATTTAAGAAACACAGAACAGTCAACTCAGACGATGTAGCATGTTGACTTTTGTTGTCTATCTTTTTGGGTTCAACTTTCAGACAAGCTAATCTACTATGGTGTTTAGGTTGAAACTGTGCACAAGGGTGTTTTCCTATAATGCACATTTGTGATCTTTGAAAAATCTCTCTGGATTCTGATTAACCAAGGTGGGTGTGTCCTCAAGACTTGGTACATATGAACAAACGGCCACGAATCCTTTTTTTACTAGTGGTTTTTTTTTAATCCCTTTGTAAACAGACACCCCGAGGATGTATTCCTGTCTCATTTTTCATATTTTCAATAACACTTCATAAATATAAAATTTGTCCTTGAAGTCATTCCAATATCCATACTTTCTTTAACATACTTCCCATTAGGACTTAATCATTTGAAGGAATAGATATCTCTGAAAATTTTGTAAAAACTCTGTTTTCTCTCCACTCTAAATCATGAATATTTCAAATACTATTTACAGTTGTTCCAGGTTCTTGTACTTCCTAAGCCCATCATAACTCCAGCTTCAACTCCAGGTCTCTGGATGTTGGAAAAGCTACATGCTTTATTTCCCAATACAGGTTCCTTTGTACAAAAATGTCTGTGCCTTTGACTTCTCTTTCAGCCGACCTTGCCACTGTCACCATAGAAATAGCACAGAAAAAAGAGTATAGTAACTCATTTGTCTCTCCTGGTCGTCTTTTGGCAAGAGAAGGGCATAATTTGAATATCACTTTCTGCAACTTAGTAATGCTAGGCAAGAAAACAAACAGTGGACAAGTGACACCTAAAGGATATTAGATTGAGGGGGGAAAGAGCTAAGCAAAGGAAATTAAAAAATAATAACAAAGTCTCGATATTTAAATTAACCAAATCTTAGAAATGCCCATAAGGCTTACCTTCCCTCTTATTCATAAACTATTTGTTGCATGTCTTCTACAGACAAGACACTTTGCAAATGTTCATTTGTTTTATTAAAAGTTGGAGGTATGACCCATTATGAAGAAGGCCCTCTAGTACAATGTCTGTGGATATGGCAGGTACACATATTTAGTCAGTGTACTGTGTATATGTGGAGGCCAGAGGAAGATGTCACAAGTGTTGCTCTATCGCAGAGTCTCTCACTGAGAGACTCTTTGCTGGTGCCTAGAAAGCTGTAGAGCACCTTCGTTATCGAAAGCAACAAACATCAGTATCAGACAGGCTATGAGCATCTGACCGAGTTGTTCACTAGGTCTGGTCCTTGACTTTTTAAAGAAGGGTATACCCCTTCTTTAAAAACACAACCACCCACAATGGATTGAATGCAAAAATGCAGTTGTTAAAAATTCCAGATCTGGCTCCTGCTTCTCCACCTTGCTTCTTACTCCCTTGCTCCTCTCTCTCCCCATTCCCTTCCCCCGTCTTTCCACGTGGTCATGGCCAGCCCCTACTTCTCTACTCTCTCCTTCTCTGCCTTTCTCTGCCTTGCTACCCTCTTAACACCCCTCCTCATGCCCTAAAGAAATTATTCTATACAAAAAAAAGTCCAGATCTGGCCTCATATCTCTAATTACGCAAGTTGCAAAATCTGTGAGCTTTCCCTTCCTTACTTGAACAATATACATACTTCTCAAAAGGGTTTTAGAAATTAAAGCTTCCAGCATATGTTAATAAATGAATGTTAGCCATTATTTATAGTAAAAAAAAAAAAGTGATGTGTTGATGGGGCTCGAAAAATGTGAAATTTTAGGTTTTGTGTGTTAGACGTGAAACATGAAGTCATACAGAAGTTTCAACCAGCAGT
>NW_022196905.1:83402205-83435869 GCF_008632895.1 Mastomys coucha
ACTGCTGGTTGAAACTTCTGTATGACTTCATGTTTCACGTCTAACACACAAAACCTAAAATTTCACATAGGCTCCTAATGATGATAAGAAGTCAAACTTGCCCTGATCTACAGGTTATTAGAGGGATTAAAGAAATTACTAACAACATGGATCTATTTGAAAATTAAAACTCTAATTGTATACTGAAGCAGGCAGAGAGCAACACAAATCAATGCAATCTTGTAGTAGCAGACACATCCTTATTCACAGGAAGAACAAACATTTGTTCAGTGAGACAATGCTCATGGTTCCTGAGAACATGGAGTCATCATTATTCTGGTTAATTGTCTGACCTGAGGCGGCATGGACATTTCATCTCTTCTGGCTTCATTATCTTCACTTAAGAGATGGTATTCCAAAACAAACAAACAAGGAAACAAAAGAAAACAAAGAAACAAAAAATCAATTAAAAAGCAAAACAAAACAAAATGTGGGTTAGATGATGCCAGTAGTCAAACTGTAGCTAATTGAAGAAATATATTCAAATACAAAGGGAATTACCTTCTTTCCAATTGCATCTTCTTTCAAAGATGGGCAGAAATTTCTCAGTGCAGGAAGATAAGACAACTAATTTAGTAATAGAAGAGCTAGTGCTATTCCACCTTAGGCCTGTTGAAACTTCCATCAATCCTCTTAATCAAGTGTGGGTGCAAAAGAACAGCTAGTAACTTGGCCACTCTTCAGACATCAGCTGTAAGGCTCAAAGAACAAAGTTTTGACATTTGCCTTGGAATGTCAAAGTGGCTTCCTTTTCCTGGGTTCTTTAGAATCGCGATGCTGACTTTGGATTAGGTAATTATGACAACTGTGATTGCAAAATAAAAAAAAAGTTTTTAAAAGGCATTATGTTAAGTTAAACACTTAAAAGAAAATACGGATAAAGAAATCAAACCTTCTCTTATCAATAATAACTGGAACACACCATCTACCATAGTACACAGCCTTCTAAATTCATAGTCATGCTATGGCTCTGGGGTTTTCTACTGAAGGACAACTCGATTAGCTTTCCCAGTGATCCAAATTTATATGTTTGTCAACTAACTTTAGGTGGTAGGTGACAGAACAGAGAAATCAAGAAAGACATGAACTTAAGTTCACTTAAGTAGGGCAATGTGAAGGGAAGGCTAGGTTCATACAGCATTTACTGTATGTGGAATCTTGTGTAATGACAGTTTGGAGACCTGGGAAAGCCCTGCCTATTCCACATTCTTACTTCAAACTAGACATACTGTTTGGAAGTCTAATCTGTGGATGTCATTGTTTTGGGATTTAAAAAAATGCCTTATTGAACATCTTATTCTCCTTTGTGACAACTGACAACAAATCATTTTTCTATGCTTTTTGAGCCTCACAGGAGAATGAAGGATTTGTAAAAGATGCACTGAAGGAGGGGACGAACTGTAGACAACCCATTTGCTTCCTACTTTCCCGTCATTTCTCTATAATTAAGCCTTATCATATTCCTTGAAGCTGATGCTGAAAGATAAAGGGAGGAAGATGATTGAAAAAACAGGAGCTTTAACATCCTGCAATATGAAGAATGTAATGATTTTTGAGTGCTGTGTATGACACAGCACTAAACATATTCTATGTATCATTTAATTTCCAAAATAATTGTATGGAACTTAACTATTTGTATTAATTGTAATGATTCCAGCTATCAGAGCTGGAGTTAGGTCCAATTTCTAATGAATAATGAAAGACAGCTATTATTTCAAATAACAAGGCCAGCAGAGTTGGGTGGTTCTAAAGCAAGGTGAGTCATCTGTCCAGTGATTACATTGTGGTTCTTCTCAGCCTTCACCCTGCCTTCATGGCTCTACTGAAGGATGTCAGGTATGGGTACAGTATAGCACCAACTTTCCTCAACATCAATGCCTGGAGCAAGGCCCAAGCAACAGAAGAAGAACTATGACCAATGACACACCTTAGACCTGGAATGCCCTCCCCTCCGAAGATTTATATTTGCTAAAGACTTGGTCTTCAACTCAGCCTGTGACAATATTTAAGGAGGTGAAGTTTACAGGAAGTAGGAGCTTTCAGGTCCCTGAGGTTATTACTGCAAAGGAGTTTATGGGGGTCTGGGTGTCTTCCTCCTTCTCTTTTATTTATGAACAGAAGGTAATGGATATTTCCTCTGCCATCTGTTCTCATGTGGTCCTGTCTTACCTCAGGCTCAAAATCAAAGGTTATAACCAATGATAGACTGAACCCTCCAAAGCTGAGAATTGAATTAACATTTTATTATTATAATTTGTGTGGCTCAAATATGTGTTATAGTTATAGAAAGCTAACAACGTGTATTTTAAGAAAGGCTTTGAAGGATGCTCTCATGTGAATGTTGAATGTCTTACATGTAATATCATAGCCTATAGGGTGTACAAATGGGAGGGGTTGTTGAGAACCTTTAAAGACAGGGCCTAAGAGGGAGCTTTAAGTTATTGGGGATGTGTTCTCAAAGGGAACTGCAAAAATGTGCTGTCATTTGCTTTCGCTTGAAATGTGAGTATTTTTTTCTCATATGCATTTCAGTATTTGGTATCATTGTCCATTGTCCCTATAAGGATTAAACGAATAGAGCTACTCACTCTAGGACTATGAACTTCCCAAATTTTGAGCTAAGTATAATTTTTCTTTCAAGTATATTAGTTAGTTCAAAGATCCCAGTCTGGTTACATAAGCTCATTTATATAGAGAAAGAATAGAAAATAATTATATTTTATACCTGGATTTCTTGGAAGTATGTCATTATTGAAAAGTAGAATGGCTGGTTGGTGACTTGTATTTAAATGGACTTGCATGTAAACTTAAATCTTATATTTATAGAGATACATTCATGTACATGCATGCACACATATACAAACATGAGTGCATCAAAATTATTAGGCTAATAGGTCTATCTAATTGGAAGAAGTAAATATTCTAATGGCTATACACATTTTGGCTGAAATGAAATTCTAAAAACTTGTATTCAACTCTTACTGCTTTTCACTAAAATTTATCAAAATAAAGAGACTAAGAGATACCTCTCTCAAAGAATTAAAAATGCAATGCATTTAAGCAACTGGGAAGAGGGAAACAGTTTTAATTTTCTTTTATTCTTTTTTCATTTTTCATTTGATTTCCACCTTCATTCCTTCTCACCTGTAATTATAAGTAGAAGCAAAAAAAAAAAAAAAAGAAGATAGATTCTTATGTTCATCAAGTGGGGACTTTAAAAATATTTATATTTATTTTATATGTGTGGATGTTCTGCCTGCATATTCCTATACACATGTCCATACAGCACTCTATGGGGCCAGAAGAAAGGCATCAGACCCTCTTGAGCTGGAGTAGTAGATATTTGTGGGGTTGAAGTCAATAGACAATTCTGGGCTGTTCTGTGGATGCTGGCAATTGAACCTGGAGCCTCTGGGAGAGCAGCCAGTGTTCTGAGCCATCTCTACTGTCCCATGACAAATAAATATTTAAAGTCATGTCAGAAAAATCTAGAAACTAGAGCACAAGAATATAGATGAGCTTTAACACTAAATTTATATGTTTCATAAGGGTACCAGTGGAGCAATTTTATTTTATTTTATTTTTATAGAAATTTGATTGGTTGTTTTTTGTTACTATTGTGATACATTCAAGGATGACATTTTTACACCTAATTTATTGCCATCAAAGTAATTTTTGAATAAAAGAAGAAAAAGCTCGCCGGGCGGTGGTGGCGCACGCCTTTAATCCTAGCACTTGGGAGGCAGAGGCAGGCGGATTTCCGAGTTCGAGGCCAGCCTGGTCTACAGGATAGTACCGGGACAGCCGGGGCTACAGAGAGAAACCCTGTCTCAAAAAACCAAAAAAAAAAAAAAGAAGAAAAAGCTTTCATTATCATAACATGTACCACCCTTAAAGTGTCAAGAGGAATTTAAAAAAAAACAATTATTGTAATTATTTACTAAATAACAGTTGTGGGGGGTATTTCATATTTGATTACAAATAAGGGAAACAGTAGATCATAGAATTAAAATTTTGTAGCAAAATACAAATAACATTATGGAGTGAGCTCATCAAAGATAACAAAATGACTCGAGTCACTGAGGTGCAGAGCCTGAGACGATCATATGTCTAAAGACAGTATACTCCCATTCTATCCTAAAACTGGTTCCCATTTATTAAGCCAATTTTCTTTGCAGTGAAGTATGTGCCTTGCTATAACCGAAGGAATGTGATCCAGGGAGAGACTATGCGCTAATCCTTCTCAATAAGTGAGTCAGACATTGCATATGTGCAGAACACAAACATGAAACTGCCATTGCTGAAATATGACCTACTTAAATGTGCCACCTGTGGCGATGCAGAGGAACTAGGTAAATTTGCATATCCCATGAATCTTGGAAGATGTTCATCTATGATCCTTATTTGTGGCTTTTAAACACAGTACATTTTTAGGCTATTGCCAAATGAAGTTGATGATTGCACATGTTCCCTTCCCATATCCATGAGCAGATGCCTAACAGAGCATCTTAAGGGAAGTGGGATTTATTTTGGCTCGTGCTTTTCAGGGCATTGTCCATGATGGTGGGGACACAAGGTAGGTAGAAAAGCTCAGCTTATAGTAGTAAGAATTCTCAGCAGAGGCTCTGCATATGATGCTAGCCAAAAGAAAGCTTGAATCAGGCTAAGTATAGCTACCACCTTCAAAATACACTTCCAGTGATCTACTTTTGGAAGCAAGGCCACAATTCTCTGGGTTCCTCAGTCTCCCAAAACACCACCACCTGCCAGCCACCAGGTGTTCAAACACATGCACCATGGAGGCCATTTCACATTCAAATCATACCATCCCAGCAGTGTTTTTGGCAGGCTCGTGGCTAGTGCTGTTCAACAGTCTAACATTGTATGTCTGAGATTTAAGGTAAGTTCCTATGGGGAGCCTTCATAATGTCAAAAGCAAGTTGCATACTTCTAACATAATAATGACACAAAAGTAATAGTTCCATTCTCAAACAGAAGACCAGTGGCCTAGGAAGGGGGGACTATTGGAATACATCTGAAGTTCAGTGAGAGAAACAGCAAAGACATCTAGCACCTGGTACATGTGGTTGAAGTACCTGTGCTCCAGTGGTTGTAGGTAGGCAAGCCTCTATATTTTTCTGCACTGTGCTTGTCTGCAACTTTGGACAGGTTCATGTTCCTTTCCTGGACAAACTGCATGCTATATAGTCCTTCACATCATTTTTCTCCAATATTGGCCCTGAATTCTCACTGTAAATCTCATTAAGCATAACCATCTAAGGCCAGACAGTAGTGGCACACACCTTTAATCCCAGCATTTGGGAGGCAGAGGCAGGCGGATTTCTGAGTTCTAGGACAGCCTGGTCTACAGAGTAGGTTCCACATAGCCATGTTACAGGTTAATGCCACATGTTTTTGTTTTTGTTGTTGCTTCTGTTTTGGCTACAGAGTGAATTTATACTACAGAATGAATACCATGCTGTTTTAAAATTGATTTTTGTTTCAGCCTCATTCAAATTTTCTCCACATAGGCAGTATACAGCAAGTTCTTGTTCAGCATTTCCACTAGAGTTCTGTTTCTCACTGAAACATCAAGGCATTGATGTTTCAAGGCCTTCAGTATCTGCATTTCTATTGGTATTCTGTGTTTCTACAGTCCCATCAGAATGATCTATTTATAGTCTGGGTATTTTCTAGCCTTAGCTCCACATTTATCTTGTAAGCTGTTTCCTAGGACCTGTAAGCCCCATGATAAGATTTATCAGTACCAATTTTGGTATAAGTTACTTTTCTTGTTGCTTACATTTTGCCCTGGGACAATAGATGTAGTGACTTGAGAGTAAGTACCCACCTATTAAAAGTTCTAAATATACTTCACATGCCCATTAGAAACGAAGAGTGCCTGAAAAGAATATCTGAGAGACACAACTAAAGAGAGCCTAAAATAAAGGGCTTGTTTTGGCTCCGAGTTGGAAGGATTCAGTTCATGATAGTGTTGAAGACATTGTAGATGGAGCAACTTGGCTCATAGTATTGAAAAGTGGCAGAAGCACTCTTTCATGTGGTGTGAGTTAGGAAGCCAAGCACTTGAATTGGAATACAAAGGGGAATATATATCCAAGGACAACCCCCAGATAGCCACATTTGCTTGCTAGGTCACACTCCTAAGTCCTCCACAACTTCTCAAAATAGCATCACAAATTGGTGTTCAAGTGTTCACACTAGTTAGTAGTGAAGGACATCACACTTTCAAATCATAGTAGTTGTGTTAATCAGCTCTTTGTTACGCTACAAAAGCAGTTGAGTAAAGCAAAGGTGTGTTTGGGTCAATAGCTTCAGAAGCTGGTTGAGCATGTTGCCTTTAGGGATTGGGGAAGCAGCTTATCATGGAGCAAGATGGTGACCAAGCCACTCACTTCACAACCATCAATAAACAGAGAGAAAGAGGTTACAGGATCTTGATATTCCCTTCAGGGGCACACATACAGTGACCTAAATTCCTCCTGTGGGTACTAAAGGTTCTACCATCTACTCATAGTACCATTGGCTTGGTATATACCCAGTTGGGCTTTTGGGGAATGTTTATCCAAAATATAGTGACTATTTAAGAATCACTTCTACTATATGTATAGAAGCTTACCTGTTATGCTAATATTAGTTTCATTTGAAATAATTCAAATTTCTATGCTGTATTTATGTACATATAAATAAGCATGTTGTCTAAACCACTAATTGGTATATATGGTCCCTAACTCTACCCGTTTTCCCCTAAGATCTTTGAAATCAAAACAATTATAATGAACACGCTAAACGTGTGGCCTCAAAACTATGCACACCAATATTTTTGCAAAGCCAAGGTATGGAACAATATCCAGAGTCTCTACATAGTGGCCAGAATTCAAGATCTATGCTAAGAAGTGCATGGTGTTATATTTGCTGTCTGCTCAAAGTAGGTCTTAGGCCAATCCCAAAGTCATCCAGGAAGAAAGGAGTTATGTTAGTCATTGCTTAGAGTGAAACAGCAGGTCTCTGCACTCACAAGTGGTTGAACTGGCATAGTGTAGGAGCTGCTTTAGCTTTATACTACAATAAAGACTACTACTGACTCATCTGCTCAGCAATCATTATTACATCCCTAGTATGTGCTAGACATTCTGCTAAGCGCTATGAACACAGTGGTAAAAAGACATGCTGAGTTTATAATTGAGCACAACATAAACATAAACAAATTACTGCATAATCAATTATATATATAACTGCAATTGATGTGTAGAGGAAAAATAAATCAGAGTACTACACTATAAATAGAAAGTGTATATGTCCCTCTTAACCTAGGACAACTTCCTATAACACCAAGTCTCTTCCCCTGTAAGGATGATAAAATACATGTAGTAGTCACTTTGATAAAGGGTGATACATGGGAGATTGTAATATAGCAAAGAGAGACTAGTCCAGGAATAGGAACACAAAGATCAAAGTGTGGAGGAAATAAATAAGGGGATAAAAAAATAATTCCCATCCTGAGAATTTTGAGGTGACCAGATGTCAGATTGTAGTTTGGTCAGGTAGGTAGCAGAGGAGCATTCAAAATAAATTTCTAAGTTTAGTTTTTAGAGAAAGGACACAAGGAGCTGAAGGGCTTGCAGCCCCTTAGGTCAAACAACAATATGAGCTAACTGGTACCTTCAGAGCTCCCAGGGACTAAACCACCAACCAAAGAGTACACATGGTGGGACTAATGGCTTCAGCAGCATATGTATAGCAGAGGGTGGCCAAGTTGGTCATCAATGGGAAGAGAGGCCCTTGACCCTGTGAAGGTTCTATGCCCCAGTGTAGGGGAATACCAGGGCCAGTAAGCAGGAGAGGGTGGGGTTGCGAGCAGGAGGAGGGGGGAGGGAACAGGGGTTTGTTTTTGTTTTTGTTTTATTTTATTTTATTTTTTTCAGAGGGGAAACTTGGAAAGGAGATATTGTATGACATATAAATAAAGAAAATATCTTTTAAAAAAGCAACTATCAATAGCTCTAATATTCTTCCTCACTAAAAAAGGCACAACATTTTTGGAGCTGAATCAAGCTATTGTAAAGACAAAATCACTCCACATCAACCTCTCCCTATCCTGTGAGAACAGGTAGTCACTGGAAAAGACATCAAACAAACCACAGACAATATTTGTTTGAACAAGCAATTGGGCTAGTCATATTACCAAGGTACTGTACATTCTGGTAGAGTGTAATTATGTCCATTCCTGGTAATGAGGGTAACCCTTTGAAGAGAATCTCTTTTTGTGTTTGTCAATACACAATGCAGTTCAGCATCAAGACCATTTTATGGTAGAATAAATGGTTATCAGATGAAGTTGAAATGAAATTTTAAGGTGGTTGGGGTGACTTGTTTTGACTCAAAAAACTAAATAATCCCTAAAGTAGTTCTCAACTTTAATGCGCTTATTACTGTCTTTAATTTTAATATGAAACAGGGTAGTCAGAATGTTAGGTAGATGATCAATTGATTGATTGATACATAGATTTTACATAGACTGATGATGGGGTAGATAGATGATAGATGATAAACATAGATAGGTAGATAGATAGATAGATAGATAGATAGATAGATAGATAGATAGATTATCAATTGTCTTACTAAAACTATTGTTGTGACTTTCACATCACAGTATCTTCTCTTCCTGGAAAAGAAAGTCCTTTTCTAATTGGAATTTTTAGACTTAACTCTTAGGCAAACTGAAAATTTTCATTCCTTGACATATAATCTTGCACTCATGCTTCCGTCTGTTTGATAATCGCTCACTTCCGTAACATCACACAAATAACATATTTTCTTAGGGTAAAACTTCTGAATAGTACCTACATATTCAACTAGCTGTGATTATAAAGACATTTTAGTTTGACTTATAGGTAAATCTGATGAATTTAGAAAATGAGAAATCTCAAGTAGAAGCCTATTGCATCCTAGGAGTTTGCACAGGTTTTAAAGACCTCTAGCATCAGGAATCAGGTTCCAGATTACAATTAATTGATTTTTTTATTTAACATGTGTGTTTCTTGTTACTTTGGTGTGTTTTCCTCTATGAAGTTGTTGGTTTTTATGTTATTCTGGGAGAACAAGTGCTCCTTGAGATGGAATATCCCATTAAGACACATAAGGTAGACATGGCTATGTTGAGCCTTGGCTTTGTGATTCTACAAATTTTAGAAACATAGAAATATATATGCCTAGGACAGGTTTTCACCTGGAAGGAAAGCAGGAAAGTTATATACCCAGTGGTGGCTTGATCACCCTGGCCACATGTCACCCTCTTTTCTCTGGCTGGCATATTGCACTGTATCACCATGGGGAGATTTCTTACGGATTTCAAATTAAACACATTGCTTTTCTGCAAAGCCAAATCTCATGGCTTTGTGTTATTTGATGCAGATAACTAAAGGAAGGGGGTGGAGGAATGGGTATTCCATGTTGTGATGTAATCTGCCGATCACCAGATGTTCTCTTTTGATTATAAATGAATTCTTTGATAATGTCATACAATGTGATCTGATCATATATACCACCTTTACCCTAAATTTCCCAGATCCCCCACCCATCCCTAGCCCCTGATTTTATGGCCTTTGTGTTATCCAACAAGATCAATCTGTGCCACACCACCCAAATATTCTTGGATGTGTTGTCCTCCAATGGAGCATGGTGGTCTTACTAGGCATTTCACTCTTAGAGAAAATTGTCCTTTCCTCTACCAGTAGCTAACAACTACCCATGCCACCATAGCTAGGGGTGGGGTTTCATGTCTATCTCCACTCTGCTTACTGGGATTTGGTCTGGCTTGAACTTAAATTGGTTTTATGCATGCTGTCACCACTGCTATGAGGACATAGTCACAGTTGCCCTGATGTGCCCAGAAGACACTGATTTCTTTCAGGTACCCACCACCTCTGACTCAAATACTCCTTAACCCCCTCTTTTATAATGATCTGTGGGTTCTGAGAGGAGGATGAGCAGCTTATAGGTTTCATTTGGGACAGATAGTTCTACACTTTCTTATTCTCTGTGCCTTTTACAACCATGATCTCTGAATTAATCACTCTATACTATAAATAAAAGATTCTCTGATGAGGTTTGAGAGATGCATTGATGTATGATTATAATAACTCATTAGGAGTCAGTTTCATTTAGCAAAATAATCATAGTTTCTTCCCTAGGGATCATGAACTTTGTAGTTGTAGGTTCAAGTATTGGTTTAATCTCATTGAGTAGGATTTAAATGTGAGCAGGAAGTGGTTGTTACTCCCACGACATTTGTGCCACTATCCTACCAATGGGCTTGCATTGAGACGCCAGATATTATTGTAGCTCATAGGAGATTCACAGTTGGGTTAGACTGATTATTCTTTCTCCTCTGGTAGCATCCAGCACCTTCTAGCATTATGAAAACTAGCCAGTATTGAAGAGGCCTTCAGAGCAGTGCCAGATTTGACTGTGAGTTCTAATTACAAAACAATAACATAAGAATTAATAAAGAAAAGATGTGTTCTGGATATGGTTAATACATTGCTTGTATAGTTTCAAAAATTCACAACTCATCGAGCTTAATATCTTGATCACACTATATTTTGTTTATCATTTTCATGTCAATAAAATAATTATGGGATGATTGTTTCTCAAAGCAATGGAGGCAAATAAAAAGTCTTGAGTATCCTGTCTTTGCTAAACCAGACAGCCCAAAGGTTAAAACCCAATGATTCATTAGTATCTTCTATGTTCAATTCTTTTCTTCAATATTAAAAAGAGAGAGGGGGAGGGAGAGGGAGATTGCAAAACATGGTATGAAAGTGTAGCAAGTACGGAAAACCTACATTCTTTATATGTGTGGTGGTATTGGCCAGAATTTAAGCTGTGGACACACAACATTGAAAACATTATAAATGCAAAGCCTGAAGGGGAATCATTGACTTTCAGCATATCTGTGACCCTCAGTTAAGAAACTGAGATAGGGCTAAGATCATTGTTGGTGAGCTTCCTATCACTATAAAAAAAAGATCTCAGATAACCAGTCTGTAAAGGAACAGGGCTTATTTTGGCTCACAGATCTAAAGTTCTCAGTACTTGACGATCTGGCCCACTGATCTGGGCCAGGGGTCAGGAAGCACATCACGCTGGTAGAGCAGAGCCAGTCATCACATGGCTGCAAAGCGAAAAAGAGCAATAGGAAAAGGACCTGAAGCTCTCACCACTTTTCAGAGACACTCTCCCAAATTATCTGTATACCCATTGCTATGATCCACTTATTAAAGAGTTTAACATCTCCCAGTAGTATTAATATAGAAATTCCTATTTTGCACATGAAGTTTTGGGGGTATTGCAGATGTTACTTTACCTAATTTCCTAATTACAGATATTATTCTGCCTAATTTCATGAGATGTTGAAAGCAATAATTTGTATTTTTATTACATTAATGGCTAGGAAAATAAACTATTGTATTGACTCAGACAGAGGCTAATTGTAGAAGTTGAAGGCCTTGGGATGAGCTTCACATTTTTAATCCCCCTGAGGAAACTCTACCAATTCAAAATGTTCATTAAGATGAATTTTTATCAGGGAACTTAAAGATCAAAATGTGCTGCTTTTCATGTAGAAGTTGTCCATCATATTAAGTTAAAATTCTTTCATATAATAATTGCCTCCTGAAAAGTCTCATTGCAACTTAGGGACATAAGACTCTGATGAGTAGAACTGGATCTGACCTGAACACATCCTTCCTAGGTCTAACTTCCATTGTACCAGAAAATCCTATGCAAGTGTTCAAGAGAAGAAAGCTATTAGTAACCCTGGCCACATGCAACACCTATAAACCACAATAACCAGCATGGCAAAATATTCTTAAAGATTTGGTGTGTGTCGGTCACATGATGATGATAACTAACATCTGTCTAGTCAGACCAAAGGCCCACTTACAGGAGGGAAACTGTGGCTGGTTCTAGGAACCTAAACAATTTCCCAGGACTAGGAAGGCCACAGAACTTAGAGTTTCTGTTACCACTTTGCTCCATCAGCCTATGTTCTTACTATATACAGAGTCTTATCCTTCTATGCATAAAGTATGGCTATTATTCATCATCAAATGTTTATCTTTACAGTAAATAGAGACTATCACAGGAAACCAGAACTGGACACAATGCAGAAATGAACAGATAATGGGGAGCACAGACCAAATGGATGCATCTACATCCCAGATCCTGCATCTATGTCTCCGAGAACATCATAGAAGAGGGGTGGAACAATTGTAAGAGCCAGAATTTCAGGAAGTCTACTGTGAAACAGTCTCTCCTGGAAATGGCTGTATAAAAATAAAAGACTGGAACCATGCAACATCAATAAGTTCATAAGGTACCACCCCTAGACAAATGATTACAGGCAACTAGTGACTGCCAAGAGAGGGAAAATTAGCTTCTCCCAGGAATCAGCCTCCTTATTGATTACCCAGTAGAAAATAGTTAGCCCTGATACCTGGCAGAATTTATTTATATGCTTCTATATGTGCATGCATGGGTGTATGTGTGTGTGTGTGAGTGAGAGTGTGAGTGTGTGTGTGTGTGTGTGTATGTGTGGTGTGTGTGTGTGTGTGTGTGTGTGTGTGTGTGTGTGTGTGTGTAGCAATACTAGTTAAAAAAAAGCTTATATCAACTTGAAAGTTAAGGGTTATGAAGAGGTTGGATAGCCTAGAAGAGGATGCTGGGGGAAAAGGAAACAGGAAAGTGATGTAATTCTACTCTAATTCATAATTGTTAAAAGGTATTGATGCAAACAGTTTGATGCTTACACAGTTCCTGGGGCTTATACACAGAAGTCTTATAAAATGGAAATTAATATGGTAAATAATTCCCGGGGCTTTATGGTTGAGAAAGATTGATATTTAAAATATTTCCCTTGCTAGCTTTATACCGAGAAGACTAGATAATTCCATTCAGTATAGCAAAAGATTCATTGTCAAGAGAAATTACTGTTAAACATTTTATTTTCAAATACTATGAGTAAAACTGGCAGTGTCAAAACTCTGGCATGGTGCAGGGTTTCACATAGCCAGTATTGTTTAGTACCCTAAGGCAACTGTGTACAAACTCTCCTAGTTTGTGAGCTGATTTACATTCTCATTAACAGTGTGTGATGGCTCCTTTCTCTCCACATCCTTGACAACATTGGGGGTTTGGTTTCTTGCTAATAACCATCCTGACAAAATTTCAGCAACGCTTTTGATCTGAGATTCTCAGATGGGGAGTGTTCTTTAGCGTGAAATTGTGCTTCACAAGCTTCACGTCATTCATATTGTCTGCTTTACAAACATTATTTAAAAATTCTTTAGCGGTTCAGAGAATGAGTGACAGAAAGTTCAACACCATGTGTATCATCTATAAGTCTTGACCACCTAGCTCTTCACCCATAATTGTGCCAGACACTAAATGTTTTTTTTGCATAGTTCACTCGATTTTTATCTTTGTCACCTGTGAGCAGAGTTGAGCAATGAGAAGCAGTAAAAGAGGCCTTGCCTACTGTAGAGAAGTCTCTGAGAATATTTTATAAGGTCAGAAATCTCTGAGCATCCCATGAAATATTTTTTCTGTCTCCCAGAAAACGAACTGGAACTGGATAAAATTCTCAGAGGTCTCTGGGGACCCTTTCAAATGGTATGCCATGGATATGTAAAGAGAAAAGAAGCTAGGTAGGCTGTGTGCGATCATCAAGTGCCTGTGGAGCAAACATCTTCATCAGGATATAACCTCTATGAGATTAGAAACACATCTAATGTATCCCTTCCTATATGCCTTGAGTATAAAAGAGAATTTGTTGAATAATATATGCATGCATGCATGAAGGAACTGGCTTCTACCACCATGGATTAAATGTAGGTTGTCTGTGGTCCTCCATAGGGAAAAATATAGCTATTGTGTTTGGGTGGTTAATTTGGGTGTTAAACATATCGAAGTTGAGGATACATCTACTAAATAGGCTTTCTTTTGAACAATGATAATTGGTCTCACTGGTGTCTGAGCGAAGAATGCCAGTGATCACATGACTGAAGCCATCTACTGATCTAGTGATGTTTAGTTTCGAACACAACATAGTCAATGACAGCAGTCTATGTCAACTTGTATCCTTTAGACCAGTGGTTCTCACCCTGTGGGTCAAGATCCCTGTAGGAGTCACATAGCAGATATCCTGCATATATTCATATTATGATTCTTAACAGTAGCAAAATTACATTACAGTAAGGAGTAGCAACACAATAATTTTGTGATAGGAGGGGGCTTCATCAAAACATAAGAAACTGTGCTGAAGAGTTACAACATGAGGAAGGTTGAGAGCTGCTGCAGAGACTAAGTGATATAAACATTCTTTTAAGTTCCCCCACACAAATGTGGAGCATTGCTGAAGTTCTATCTTCTCCATTATTGATCAAGATATCCTCTCCTTGATGCAGAATACTTGCAGTAAAAGAGGCCAACATTCAACACCTATTGCCGGTGCACTTCCTCCTCTTTTTCTCTATGAAATCTAAACTTCCCACTAGCATCCATGAAATGAGGTAATGCCAAGATAGTTCTTTCTCCATTTTTGTTCTCACAAGTGGTAGCCACATAGACACTTTTATTTTCAATTTTACTCCTTCGTTTAAAGCTCCTACATTTAAAAGCAAGCTCGAGTCTTCCTCTAATCCCACTCCTCCAACACATAATAGGTACTCAATAACATTTTGCTAAGTGAAATGAGAGTTTATGAATATCGTGGTGCTTAGAAATTTCTCTCAGAAAGTCTTTATCTCTATCCAACTATAGACCTTAAAATGGAAGAAGTAAGACCATACTATGATGGTCTCTATTAATACTGAAGATTCACCTCATACAACCTTACCAGAAAAACCGGTATCTGAGAAAATACTCTAATCTGATAATAAGCCCTGGGCAGAATCAAGTGTGGTGGTAAAGAGGCTTGTAATTGCCCTGGTTTATGACTATTTGGTGTTACCTTAATTTAGCTGTGTTTTCACCATGGTACTTCAAAACATACACTTAAATACAAATTGATTGGAGCATAAAAATGAATATATATGTTAAAACTAGCAATCTTAGTAGTTATATAATAAGCATACATTGTTGATACAACATGAAAACTGCATAATTATTTATCAGGAAATAAACTGCTTTTGACAGAGTAAAGAAATAACTTCTTCCAGGGTAATCTAAGAGAATACATTTCCTTCACATTGTGGAATGGAGATCATGTTTCATGAAGTAATTTTCAAATATACAGAGCTAACATAATCAAAATTGCTTAGGTGGAGATCATTGCTTTTCTTCAGCCTAATCTGCCTAACATAGTCAACAAGTTCAGGAGTCGGCTAAAAATCTAAATTCTCATATGATACACAACAGAGAGCTGTCCTGCTTCATATATATTTGTTTTATTTCTATTGATGTCATAATAAACTATCTAAAAATTGATGACTTAAAACAACACAAGCATAAAAATAAAGTTCTGGAGGCCAGGTCTATAAGAGTAGAATTCTGTGCTTTGCCTCTAGAGGCTCCAGGGCAGAACACTCCTCCTTCCCTGCCTCTAGTGGCCATGTGCACTCTTCCATCATGATCTGTTCTTCATCTTCACAGTCATCATGCACATCAGTCTCAATCATCAAGTCTATTCTCTGACTGTCTCTCTGTCCTTTTTTGAGGACCCTTGGAATACACTGGTTCTACCCAGACAATCCAGGGTAATGGTTTCCTCTTCTATCCTAAATAATTTGCTCTTTCCTCCATGTAAAATATCCATAGCCTCACAAATTTGGACCTCGGTATCATTGGGGAGTTTTCATTCTGCATATCAGTTTATGCTTGCCATGTTAATTTTAAGGTAAAATTCAGTATCTTTTGTGTATGTGTTGTAATCTTTAGTATATGAATTGTCATAAATCTGCATTGTAATTGTAAAGCACTCAGTACATTTGCTGACACACAGTGTCATATTATGATTGCTAGCATTTATTACTGTATCCTGATATCTAGTTAATATGACAGATGATCTTCTATAGTGGAATTTTCTCAGCCCCACTTATGACACAGAATAATGACACAGAATCTTTTTAATATTTTAAAGCTTAGGCCTTTTGCTTAGGCAATTTCCCAGCCAGCTCATCTTCTTAACCCAACTAATTATGACCTACATCATACCACATGGCAAAGTCTAACTCTCTGCTCTGCTCTGGCACATCCACCCACTGCTGAGTCCACTGGTGAAACTCCCACCTCTCAATTCTTCTCCCATAGTCCTATCTCTGCCCAGAATTTCTGCCTTCCACTTCCTGCTCAGCTTTTGACCATCAGCTCTTTATCACATCCAATAGGCAAGTAAGGAAGAATGAATGTTCACAAAATAAAAGGTTGGTGATAGACCAAGGAACAATAATACCAAGATCCCCAACTTGTACTAAGCTCTCTGCTGGTGTAACATTAACAATTGAATACACAAGAGACACATTTTCACACAGTGTATTACAATGTATTCTGTTGACTACACAGACTTCCAAATCTCACAGGAGTATTAGCTCTTTATTTCCTAAAACTCAACATCCACTGTGCCCTAATTTTGACAAAGCAGTATAATCTATCTTTTTGAAAAGAAAAACACCAAAAAAGAAATAGTTTAAAAATTAAAAAAAAATTAAGAAGTATAGCTTTGGGAATTTTAAACAGGTCATTTCAATACTGAGGGCACAGTGACCCAGACGCTTTTCAGGTGCCCCTGGACCTTCACCAAACTGGGAGTGATGAACAGAGATATTTTCAATTCTGTTTGCTACACTCATATTCATTTCATTGGCTAGTGAAATCCTTATGTGTACAAAGTGGTTTGATATACACACAAGTCACTTCAAAGAAGAACTTGTCACAAAATACTGTAAACAATGACCTTGTGGGACTTGTGTATAATTTCCCAAAGTAAGTTTCTTCTCTATGCTTATTTATGAAAACTACTGAAATTTGTAAACTGTGTAAATACATGAATGTGTATTGCCAGACAGTAACTTGATTCCTCCCAAAACATATAATAATTGAATGTGTAATTATGCTTCCCTTAGAAGTTTGCCTTAATAGAAAAGTTTTTCTTTTGTTCTAGTTTGGTTTCTATTATTATAATAAATACCATGACCCAAAACAAATTTTTGGGGAATATGTATTTATTTTGCTCACATTTCCACATCACATGCCATCATCTAATGTTTCATAATTTACCGTCCTACTCAAACCATAGTTGTCTACTAAACAGGAAGGACTAAGGCTTCTTGATCACAATGGGAGGACTAAGGCTTGTTGATCATGTTTTTTTCATCAGCCTCAAATCTCTCAAATCTTCTTCTTAGCTGGAGGAATTACATCACTGGAGGCAGGCTTTGAGATTTCAGAGTCACACACCATTCCCAGTTCCCTCTCTCTGATCCATGCTTGATGTTTAAATAGGAGCCCTGAGCTTCCAGGTCCCATTATCATGACTTTGCTCTTCCATCATAGACTCTAACCTTCTGGAATCTTAACTCAAAATAAACTATTTCTTTTACACGTTACCTAGATCAAAGCTTTTTATCAAAGTAATAGAAGAGTAACTAATACAAGGTGCTTAAAAAAACGGCAGATATGACTTGACCCATCTCTTACTGGGATCATCAGACAGCTGTACTGAGTGTGGATTGTAGGAAAAGAGTCATGGGGCCCATTAACGGATTCAGACAGCACATGGTGTTAGTCTTGTCCAGTGAAGCAACACTGAAATTAGTAAGAAATTGAGAGAAATGTGCCATGGAAATATGATTTTTGATAACAATTGTGCTCTAAATCAGAGACAAAAAATTTGGTATGGACCATCAAGGAGTGTCTTATTTAGGGTTCCCATTTCTGTAAAGAGACACTATGACCATATGTCCTTTATATGTCCTCATATAAAGGACATTTAATTGGGGCTGGCTTACAGGTTCAGAGGTTCAGTCCATTATCATCATGGAGAAATCATGGCATCATGCAGGCAAACATGGTGCTAGAGAATGAGCTGAGAGTTCTGCATCTTGATCCAACCTCAGCCAGGAGAGACTGACTTCCAGGCAGTTAGGAGGAGGGTCTCAAAGCCCACCTACCATAGTGACTCACTTCTTCTAATAAGGCCACACCTTCTAATAGTGCTACTCCCTGGAGCAAGCATATTGAAGCCACCACAAAGAGATTAAAAAGACAAGTTAAAAATATCTTCACGTCCCCACTGTCACATCAACTAAAAATTCTGCTGATGTATGAGTCAAAAAGTTGAGAAATAGGGAGACTAAAAATGAACATCTCTAATTTGTAGAAGTTAGATTTGAAATGACTGATTTGCAACTTTTTAATTCTTCATTGAAACCAAGTTTACACGTAGCAAACTTTGTCCCAGCATCTGTTGATTCTGATGAATTATGGTATCTGTCAGCTGTGTAGTCATCAACATAAAATAGAAATCAAATTCCTAGCGAGTTCCCTTTTCATTCAAGCTCAATTCTTTTCCCAGATCTTCTTTGTAAGCATTTGCATCTACAGCCAAGGAGAGACGTGGCTAGTAAGGGAGAACTTAGCAGTGCAGAACACCCAACTCAGGGATCCATTAAGGGTCCCTCTTAGCCAGTGCTGTAGCAACCACCATTGCTCTGTGCTCCACTGGATGTCTCTGTCCTGTCTTCCCTCAGAGGGATTTGTCAATTTGAGTTTAAGTTCACCATTTGGTTGAGCAGCATCGGTTTCCTACTGAGCTTAAACAAAACAAAACATGGTTCTGTAGGCATTTTGGCTCATTCTCATTGTTATGGTAGAAGAAATGAATGGTCTCTTGTGGCTATTTTTTTTATTTTGATTGGAGGTTGATGTCTTTTTACATGGATGACATTGGTTCTCAAACATGTTGTTGTATATACTTTCCTGGCTATAATAGTTTTATGGAGTAAATATTTACACTGGGACAAAGCTGTATCTTTTGTAACTGTCTACATTTCTGAGATACTTTAGATTTCAACTTTAAAAATATTCTATCAAGTTTTTTTTTTTTTTTTTACCAAATTCTTTACAAAAATATAGCTTGGATACACACACACACACACACACACACACACACACACACACAAAACACAGCCCAAATAGTATGCCAAAATTCTCCTAAGAATTAAGTAAGTAAAAAGTGTACAAGAAACCATGGCCTATACCATGCATGGAAAGTTGTTAGTAAGCTTTCTATTAACAAAGTCTCCTGTGAAAGATAAATTGCAATATTGTGTGAAATCATTTTTGTTTTGTTTTGTTTGAGGCAGGGTGTCTCTATGTAGCCGTGGCTGTTCTGGTACTTGCTATGTAGACCAGGATGGGTTTGAACTCATAGAGATTCGACTGCTATAATGCTGCCTCCACAGTGCTGGAAGCAAAGACTTGTGTCACGTGGCTAATGTAATGTTATACAATTTAAAAGAGATGTGTATACATAGAAGTTTAAAGCCAGGCAGTGGTAGTGCACTATTTAATCCCAGCACTTGGGAGGCAGAGGCAGGTGGGTTTCTGAGTTCGAGGCTACCCTGGTCTACAGAGTGAGTTCTAGGACAGCCAGGGTTATACAAGAAAAACCCTGTCTCGAAAAATCAAGAAAAACAAAAAAGAAGAAGAAGTTTAGAGACACACCTTGGTTAGAGTTGTGATGCCTAGTTCCTGTGTTGTTTTGTTTGTTTGTTTTGTTTTGTGGTTTTTGTCTTGGAAAAATAATTGATTTCTCTGATTTAGACTGTGGCCTACTAAGTCTTTATCTAAACTTCTAGTATCTAGCAATGGCCAGAAAATTTCAAGGTGAGAGATATGTATCAATAATATCTTATTCTGCTAAGAAACCCCAAAACAAGAAGTCAAGAATAATTTGAAACTATATAATTACAATAGATGTGTTCAAGGTAATGGACCATCTATAAATAACAATGCGGGGCCATAAGAGGACATGGCCCCACACTTAGGTGCGAGGTTATGGACCATCTATAAATAACAATGCCGGGTTATAAGGGAACATGGCCCCCACACTTAGGTGAGAGAGAGTTGTTTCATTTGTCTCATATTGCTAGTCGCAAACAGCTAGTCACAGAGACACAGGGATTTGAAGCTGGTGGGAAAACTTCATAGTCATCAAATTTTGTGCAGGGGGAATCTAAGGCCTGGATGGGGTGGCACACCATGGAATGATTTACTTACCACATACATGTTTGGGATAATATTAAAATGTATTACATTTGGGCAATTGATGAAGAGATTGTCCTCCAGATGTTAATCACATTGTATGTGAAATAATGTAAAAATCTGAACAAGCAAAATCACAAATATCTTTGCATTTTAAAAGTTCAGATAAGGTCAAAGAGTGTAGCAAATTATACTGTTTGCCTTGAGTTCTGTACATAATTTGCCAAGGAGAATTTTCAGTATTTTGTAATTAGGATGTTGTTTTACTATAAGTTGTTGTTTATAACAAAGCAACATAGAGGCAAAGTGACTGTCAAGGGAAACTTAAATAAATAAAAGAAGAGAATTAACAGCCAATGATGGGACCCAAAAGCTCTTCACAGTTTCAAAGCTGCATAAGAACAGGAAAGAAGAGGGCAAGTGGGAGAGCTGCCAGGGACCAGCCTGGGGCCTCATGCCATCCTTCAGAGTAATTCCACTTACTAAATACATAGCTATGTATCTCAATCGCTGTCCTGACCCCCCCTCAGATTACTGCACCTTTATTTAAAAAGCATCTAACAGGAAATGAGAATGCTTAAATATTCTAATCTAAGGTCTTGGAAGCAAGTACTTCAGAAGCAGTTCCAAGGAGTACCATTGGGAATGTAGGGTGTTTGCTCTCAAAGAATGAGTGTATTTGTTTATTAGTCATTATTTTATTAACTGAAATAGACAATAAATGCATGACTAAGAATCCATGAGAATGAATCAGTGACATTTATACCTGGGTGGTTCCACTGAAATTTACAGATTTTAGATTAGATTGTAGCAATACTTATATTCTGTCTGATTAATGAACGAGCCAGATTCTGATCAAACTAATCCCCAAATCCACATTGGGGTCAATGACCTCACACACATCTTTAAAGAAATAATGAAAAAGTGAATTATTTCCCAAGTGCTTTTTTTTAAAAAAAAAAAAAAATCTTTTACTTGGAAGAACACCGCTCTCTGTCCAGGCCAGGCAGCATTGTCTTTTATTAGGGAAAACTGGTAGGGACCTGAAAAATTAGTGAGACCTTGACAAACAGCTTTGGGGGGTGGGGCACCTGCTGCTAGGTTACCAGAGATCAAGGTAAAACATGTAGTCTTTTAAACTTCATGTGTTGTGATTTACATAGAACCCCGAAGACTGTCTCTTTATGGTCCAATAGGCATTAGGATGTTTCATGACTCCGGGGTGCTCTATCTCCCATGGGATATTCTATTTACTATTAAGTATTTAGATTGGTTAAAGTGTTATGAATACCTCTATATGTAAGTATTTAGCAGAAATTTACATTATCATAAGATGTCTGATGAATTAAACATATTTGCTAATTTGATACATAAAAAGGAATGTGTTTATTTTAGTTTGTCTGTATATAACTCAGTGTCCTAGCTTTCTGTTCAGTCAGTTACGGTTGTTTGCCTCAATAGTTAATGGAAGTTGTTTATATATAACTTATGTGATAATTTTTTTCTTTCACTTTTTTTCTGTGGGACAGATTTTCATGGTTATTTATTTGCCTTTCAATTTTATAGAAGTTTTGATTTGAGCAGGGTATTAATTAAATTGAATGTAATAATTTGTTACCTTGTGATTTCCTCCAGAAATTTAACATCTTAGACAACTATATGACAACTGCATTTTCTTCCATTTTTATTATTATTATACATAACAAAATGCTGAAATCTCTCCATATACAAAATACTTTAATTTTAATTTTACATTAAAACATCTCAAACATAATGTTACACAGAATATAGATACAAAAAAGTCATATAATTAGTTCATTACATAAAGTTCAAAATAATGTATAATGTCAGAAGTCTAATAGTAGTTAGTTTTGGAAGGAGTGAGGCTAAGAGAGGGCAGACAGGTTTCCTGAAGCTTGCCTTGCTTTGATTCATGATAATTCCTCAAGTAGATTTTACTGAAGGTATGTATATTAAAACTGTCAAGTAATTACTTTTATAGTAATTCATATTTTGCCTGTGGAAATAGTTTATAATTTGCAAGTTATATCATATAAATCTTTATATTTAAAGATTTTTTATTTTTTATTTTCATTTTTATTTTATATTTAAAGATGCATCATCTTTTATAGGAAATTTTATCTGTGTTTCTAAAAACCAATGTAAAATTGTTTTGGTTGTTATAATTTATATTTTCAAATAAGTGTGTGTTATATAATATGTATATTATCTCCTGTTGGTATTAACTACTGTACTTCTGGGATGCTTTATCTGTTTTATCGGTACAAACTTAAGAATTAGTTTTTCCGACTGCAGATTACTACTAGGACAGTTAGAAGATAAACATTTAACACTGTGGGTTGGTTTTGTTCCATAAAAGTTATATGCATGTGTTCAGTAAGGTTTGTGTCCAGTTCCTTTGCTCAGTGTTGTGCTATTGAGTTTCTTATGCGCTTATGTAGAAACAGCCTGTCCATTGCCTCAGTGTAGAGCACTCCTTTGTATGATGACTACACCTCACTTACCTATCCATAGCAGTGTTGAAAGATATATGACTTGTTTGTACACTGGGATTATTATGAATGATGCTACTGTACACTGAATTCACATACATTTTTGAGATTATATAATGTGAAAATTTTAATGATCACACATAGTATTCCTATGTTGAAATAATTATACCTCAAATAATTCATAATTTTAACCAACACTTGATATCAGCACTATTTCCTTTTTATTTGTTAAAAGCTTTTTAAGGGTGTCATATTTTAGTTTTATTTCTCTGACTTAATAATCACTTTTTGGTCCCTATTGTTTTTTTGTGAAAATTATTTTTTTCTATAGAAAACTATTCATAAGTCAGTTTATACTATGTACTTGATATTGTGATAGACTACATAGATAGATGTCGAAGACATTAATTATAAAACTCCACTTTCAAGTACGATGAAAACCAATTTGAGGACAGTACCGTCTTGCATGTTCAAGTTAATCATGATGAGAACAAGAGGAAAGAAGACACAGGGTGTCGTAAGGTGTAGCTTATTAAGGGTTTCCACTCAGTTAGCTGAGTACTGTTTTGGTACCACAGGGATCTAGTCTGATCTGGCTGTAGACAATTAGAGGAACACTAGCTGTTTTCTCCCATGTAGTCTCTGAATTTTATAGAAAAACAAAACCACGATTGGCTGATTGGCGTGGAGATCATCGAGGGCACCTGGTATCAGGAATGTGTCTGGAATCTTTAATGCTAATACAACACAAACCAAGTATATTCCAACTTGAATCAAAGTCCCCTTTATCCTGGCCACTGTATAGCCTTCTTACTTGCATCACAGGACTCCACAGTCCGGCACCTTCCCTTGACCTTGTCAGTAGTTTCCCAACAAAGCACCATGCTGTGCAACTTGGAGTCTATCTGCCTCTTCAGTTTCTCAGTGCCTTTTGCCCATCTCACCTAGTGCTTTGATATCACACTTTTCAATGAAACATGGAAAACTAGCAATTTAATGTTTGTTCTGACCTTCTTCAGTCCTTTAGTTGACTCATGTTTTGAATATTAGACTCTGTATTCTGTATATACAGATAGATTCCCAGAGAACATTTCTGGCAATGATAATTATAATTTAAAAAAAAAACACAGTAAAAATGTTAACATCATTTACATAGGAGTTGACGTAAACCTACAGAGCCACAAATTCTTCCCATACGAAGTACTAAGTGAGGAGAAGAAGCGAGTGTTTAAGACTCGGTTACACCACTTCCTAATGGGCAATGAATACAGTGGGAGACCAAATCCAGATAAAGTTATATGATAAGTTAACATCTGTGAAACATACATTATGAATATCCAGCTCAATAATTATTTTTCTTCTAAAGTTTCTCAAATGAAGTGAAATTCATTTGATTAACCAAGAAAGAGAAGGTAGTATCAAAAAATTTGACAAGGTCATAAAGATGGCTTAACAATATTAATGGAATCATATATGTAGAATTACTATTATATGTTCTATTTCTATGACAAAATTGAGACATATATACCAATTTACAAATAAATAGTATATATGAAAAGTTAAGAAGTGAAATTTAGTAGGAGATGATTAAAGTTTGAGGATTCAGATATTAACATTGAAATTCTGAAATTAAGGACAATTATAAGATAGGTTTGTTTGTTTGAGACAGGGGCCTTCTAAGTGACGCTAACTGGTCTCAAACTCATGGCAACACCCCTCCCTCAGCGCTCCAAATGCTAGGATTAGAGGTGTGTGCCATCATGCCCAGAGCTATGATTGCTTTCATTTGGATACAATATCTTCCACAGTCCCAATATACTAAAGACCATTTTGGCATGTTAGGAAGACATGGAGCCTTCCAGAGTGAAAGGAAGGCTGGGCCATTGGGGGTATCCCCTTACAAAGACTTCTGAGAAGACTTCAGCTTCTTCTCTTACGTCTTTGCTCCTGCCACCATTAGATAGTTTGCCTTATCACACTCTTCCATCCTGTTCTTCCTCATCCCTAAAAAATGAAGCTAGCAACTGTAGGGCAGAAACTTCTGAAAGCATGTGCCAAAACATTTCCTCTCTTCTAATTGACAATCTCAGATATTTTACTACAAGGATGAAAAGCTGATTAATGCAAAGATAATAAACTATCTCCTAAATAAGACTAATTAACAGGAAAACTACAGGTTTGAGGGGAAGAAAGATTTTAAAGAACATATATGAGATGTCTAAATAAGAAGCAATGCTCCCCAAACTTATGGGTAACACAGGGAGCATAATCATAAAATAAACATTTAAAATAGAGCTCCCAGCTGAATTACAGAGGCTGGAAAGATGGCTCAGCAGTAAAAAGCATTGGCTGTTCTTCCAGTGAACCTACATTAGATTTTGAGCACCCACATGGTGACTAACAATTCTCTGAAACTCCAGTCCTAGAGTATATGACACACCCTTCTGGCCTCTGCAGGCACAAGACACACACATGGTACACAGATATACATGTAAGCAAAACAGCCATATACATTAATCTTTCAAAAATATATATGTGCATATAATGAATTTTCTTCTTTTCAGCCATTCATTTTCTTCTTGCTTCCCAATCTGTCTTTTAGTCTTCAGAATCATAATTTGGTGCTTGTTTGCTTCATCTTATAAAAGGTATCCATTTATTTGTAGGGTCTCACAACATTCTAAATCACACAAAGAGCTCTATAAAACTTTTGAGTGTGCCAAAAATCAATTAACCTTTGTATATCTGGTGTTAAATCTCGAATGACTTCCATTTACTCAATAGATTGCAAAACTGCCCACCTGTATCTTGCTGCTCTTCAATTAATAGTAACAGCTTGAAACTGAGATTATAATTTTTGGAAAGATTCCAAATCTGTCATATATTAACTCTTCAGTAAATGCCTGGCTTCTACATTAACTTGAAACTAAAATAGCTTTGTGTAGTAGGAGTTATTACTGCTTGGTAACTGAAATAGCCTGTATAATAGGAGTTTCATAGATAAAGACAATGAGGCTTAGAGAAGCTAAGGAAATTGCCCAAAGCACGAGAAGCCTGAGATAATGAACTCAAAATGCCCTGGATCTATATTCCATCTGACTTCTTAAGGAACTACTTCACATTGGCAAAGTTATATAAAGAAAATTCAAAGGGAGCATAATTTCAAAAATCTATTAGATGCAGAAAATGTTCTATATAAGTAACAGTAGTTGGTTACAGGGTCTGAGGAGTGATGAACTTGACTACATTTAGATTCTCCTGGAAGAGTTAAGAGTTGTGTACAAGGCTTTCCCTTGATAACAGAGAGAATGATCATCTGGAGGGCATCTTGTGTTCAGTTGACCAGACCTTCATCAGATCAGCCATGGTCAAAGAGTCTGCATACTGCTCAGCATTGTCCACATCAGCATTTGGTTTGTAGCAGGCAGAATGCAAGAGTTATGGGGGCATAGAGGCTTCAACTCATCGTTTTCCAAAGGCCTGGGAGGCTAGTAAAGATGTAGTGGGGCTCTCTAAGAAAATTGTATGTGGATTGGCACAGATGGAGCCTAAGCTTTAATGAAAACCCTAGGATGTTTGAAGTGCCAAGAACATGGAATGTCTGCTGAGGAAAGCCGCATGCAATACACAGGAGACTGGATGTGTGAGTGCCAAACAGAAAGACCACAGAGGTCAGGAAGACTTGTCCATTGGAACTCAGAGCACTCCGCCATATGCCCAGGATGGCAGATGTGGCTCTTCCCTGATGATTTTCAGTCTTGCTTTGAACTCATCTCTCCTTTCTATGCATCCATATTCCCTTTTGGAATAGAAATATTTACTCTGTAGTATTGTATATTGAAAGTGTGTAATCATTTTAAAGGTTAGATAAGATTTAGAATTAAGAATACTCAGAAGAGTATTTAAGCTGGAACTCTTGAGCCGCGTTGGAATACTTGGGGCTATGGATTAAATGTTTCTTGCTTTACGGGGTGGGTATGAGCCTCTTGAGGAGTAGCCGTGGAATGTCATTTTTTAAAGTGACATTTTTGGGTATCAAATTGACAAAAGGATGGATCTCTGATGGCTTTCATTGTCAGTTTGACTGGACTTCGAATTACATGGAGATTGGAGCACACCTCTGAGTTCTTATGGGATTAACTGAAGATGGTAGTCCCAACATAAATGTAGGTGTGCCATGGCCCTAGGACCCAGATGGAATATGAAGGATTAAGGGAAAAGTCTGTCCAGCACCAGCATTTCCTAATTCTCTGCTTCCTGATACAGCATGACATGAACTCTTCTCTACCCAAGCCCTCCCTGCCATTATTCAACAGTCTAACACTGAGTAAAATACCTTCTGGCCTTTATGCTATTTCTATTAGATGCTCCTGTCATAGTGATGAGAAAGCTCACTAAGGTATGGGCAAAGAGTATTCATGTCCTACCTGGATCACCCAGTGGCTATGTTTACTGAGGCAAATAGAGCATAGGAATTTGCTTACCCCCCACCCCTCCCCGCAAGAAAAATCAGAATATGGTCTTTGAGTAAATCCAAGCTCTTTCCTAACTAAATGACAATTCTTCAAAATGTGTTTTACAATGTCATTTACAGGTCACACTCTGCCTCTATCCTGTGAAAGCCCTTCCCTCCTTCTAAGCCTGTTTATCATCTTGCTTTCATTCCAGATAACTTATGGGCAAGCATAGAGGTTGAAGCAGTAGCTGCCATGTTTAAAACACTAAATTCAAATGTCTGTCAGCCACACAAAGTATGACAGTAGCCCACATTTAAGTTTAGTGTATAGATAGATTATTCTTGGGATTGTTGTTATCTTTTTTCCTGAATGCATTTTCAAGAGAAATATGAATAGTAAAGACTGAGTATAAGATCTCAGAAGAGAGTGAACACTCTATTTGAAAGTGTGCTAGAGGCCCTTCATGGTTCTCTACTTTTCCCCCATGCCATGAAACATCATTGGAGGCTGGATTTGTTAAGTACTCTTGAGAGCACCTGGGTTCTTTGGGAGTTTTTCAGAGAAGCCTGGTGACTCTTTGTGGTGTGCTTAGAGACACTTGATTTGAAGATTCTTTAAACTGACACAGGGAGGATGTGAAAAACATTGCCTTATTCTTAGAAAATGTAATTTTAAAAGTTCATTATAAAAATTTCCTTGTGATGTCATGACAAAGTACTGTATTATTTAAACAAACTGAGTTATTTAAGCAAAGGAAGTGCCCTGTGTCAATTCTGGAGGTCAGTAATAGGGCTCTGAAGATTTCTCAAAGGGCTAAAAGGGAAAATCTGCCTCATGCCCTTCAGTAACATTACTGATTTTTTTTTTTTGAGAACCTTTGGCATTAACTGAATATAAATATCATTCTGCTCTCTATCTTCATCTAGACACAGCATAGTCTTAATATACACAGTATTAAGTCTCCCTCCTTCCCCTATTAAATTCACCCCTGTTATAGACACACATTAAGGTCTTTTGGGGGTCCCATTTTTATTAACTACTATATCATCTTACCTCAATTAATTATATTTTTAATCATGTTCACATTCCGATAGACTAGATGTCAAAAGTTTAAGATAGGAAATTGGAAGGACAATATTTTAGCCACTCAGTGCATTTCTATTGCTCATATGACCCAGTTTGTCTGAGTTGCTGCTGTCTTGGGATAGCCCTGTGGGCTTGTACAAATTGTCTTTAGTACAACTTGAGTAGAATTTCAGAAACTCTCATGGCTTTCATTTTCATGTGACTATACGTGCACATTCCTTTCTTTAAAACTGCTCCATTCTCTGCAATAGGAAAGGTTCCACAGGCCAAACCCCCAGTCAGGACAATTACTGTCTACACTTTGCTTTTATATTACATTAATAGACATTTTTATGAGTGATTATTTTCATAATTCTGCCTTGCTTGGATGAACATTGAAATGATCTTAACTTCAATAGGAACTAGAATTTTTGGCTAAATTATGGAAATGAGTCATGGATTCAAGACTGACTAAGGAAATACACTTTTGCAACTATGGCTTGGTTCTGTGAACAAGTGAATTATAGCACTATGTTAAAGTTTTAAAACATTTGCAAAAAGGAAACCTTAGCTTTTCATAGGAAATAGCCTTTCATATGACTAAAGCGTGTACCCTTGATATTGTTTTTCAAGACTGGGTAATTCAAATAGCCGAGTAAACTTACCTGGCCAACAGAGCTTTAATACGGAACCCTTACAGTTCACAGGGCTTAGACACTTCTTTTTCATGAACTTTTCCACAATTTTGGGAGAGAGTTTGCATGGGAAAGACTACTACTATGTAGCCTCGCATGGCTTTGAACTTTTATTTCTCTTGACTTAGTCTTTCATACACTGGGGGTTAAAGGCCTTTGTCATCATACACAGCATTCTGAATTCCAGAAATTTCATTTTGTAAATATAAAACATACGTTCCTTGGACAAAAACAGAACTTTTGAATCTTCCTAGACTAGCCTCTGTGCAGTGGAGTGCTTTCTTCCTAATACTACATAAAAAGTACTTACTTTGGGAAAGGAGACAAGTCACCGTAAGAACAATTCCTTTGCAGTGGGGACCTTGACTTCTTGAGTGCATCTTGCCTTAATAAATGTCACTGTAGATGTTGTGCTGCCAGGACACCTAAGTGCTGAGTTAACAATTAATGATGGATGACACTTGAAAATTGGTGTTACCCATGCTGTTGGCAAAGCATTTACACTATTCCAAAATTTTCTGTCTCCCGTATTCTTACTAAAGACCTGTGAATTGATCTCTGGAGCATTGTATTTTCTTGTTCCTTTTTTGATTGTTTGTGTTTTTTTGGGAGGGGTTGTTTGTTTGTTTTTGTTTTGTTTTAAGTCTTTATAGCTTCAGGAAACAACACCGAAGAGGCAGGGGGTTGACTTTAATGCTGTGGCCTCTGTCATGGCCACTTTATAAAAAAGGAATGTCAACTAGAGAGAAAAAAAATGATTAGCCAGGCTGGGCATATTTGGGAAAAAGTATACTCTAAAATTTAAATAACTACAATTTCTTCATCTCCATATGTTCCTATATCATGTCAATTCCACATGTTTTCTTTATAAGCAATGGCTAACATTCAGAAATTGCTATAAATTTCTTGGCTCTTTGCATAGGACCTTACGATCCATTCAGGGAACATCTACTCAGCAGTAATTACACCAAAGCAGCTTTGTGTGGGTTTGTAGAGGAGGTTAATACTAAACTGCACCTTATTAGCCTGCTGAGCAGAAAATATTGTCATCCTAGTTTCCTGGCTTACAATGAATATCAAAGCTTGGCCTTAAGAAAAGAGAGTTTGTCTCTATTGTTAAGACATTGAGCATGAACCCATCATCTTCAAATACATTTTTAACAGGATTAGGTCCTGACAGTGAGCACATCGAAATCACTCAAAAATGAAAAAGTACAAATAGTCATGTGACGAATGAGCTGAAAAAATGTTGGTTTTTCTAGTGCCTTTTCTGCCACTGTATAATCAGACAAGCCTGCTGGGCTGGCTGTGATTCTTGATGCTCACCAAAGGCTAATGTGACTGTACTATGTGACATGAAAACTTTTTATTTTGTTTCTGCTTTTTCCTTATATGAACACCTACCTACCACCTCATTGTTTTTTTTCTTTTACATCATAGTGGTGGAACTTCTAAGACATGCAACAAAACAGACATCGAATGTGTCCTTTACTTAGTTGCAGGCATGGCATGGACATCTGACTCTCACCCTCATAGACTCAGAGGATGTGTTCACCAGCAAAGCAAGAGCCAGAGCAAGCATGAGAGCATTAATTTACATGTAAACACAGTCCTCACTGTATACAAAACAGTATAAGAAGGCATGAGTGGGAAAGCCAAGTTATGACTTCCAGCTCAACATGATGGCATAGAACCATCACATTTTAAGCTTGGTGAAGTCAATTTCAGACTCACTGGGGACTCTGGGAAGGTTTCACTAACCAGACTTATTGATGAAGATTCCTGGTGCCACTACCAATAGAATGTCTGAATACTGTTTATTTCATTTGATGAGCATGCTACTATCTGACCATTGTGATCATGTTACTTGGTATTTTTCTGCCTTAATGTATTAGAGATCATATACTTAAGTCATAAAGGTAACTTTCTTCACATTGTACCATTATCTTTCAAACTCTTGGCAGGATGAAATATAAGTGATAAACACTTTCTAGGGATAGTTTCTACTGTTTCAAAAATATTTTGCCCAGTCCCCTAATCATGTCCTCATTCATACATTTCCTTAGATTTGTTATGCCATGTGTAGCTTGAACATCATGAATTTATTAATATTCCATTAGACTACAAAATACCATTAGAAAAACATACATACTGATTACAAAACTCAACCAGCATTAAAAGTACTAAGATGTGTCACTATTCCTTTTCCATCTAATTTGTTACCTGGTTAGTCTTTTCTTCTCAAAATTATTTTATCATTATAAGCACCCTTGATCTGACCCTCCTTCCTAGGTCCTTAATAGTTAAGGTTTCTTTAATTTTTCTCATACTCTATCAATATCATTGGCATCCAAAACTGGACAACTTTATTTTTTTAAAATCGTGTGTGTGTGTGTGTGTGTGTGTGTGTGTGTGTAAAAGCTCACATACAGTACCATGTGGAAGTCAGAGAACAACTTAGAGGAGTCAGCTCTCTTACTGTCATGTGGATCTCTGAGATCAAACCCAGGTCCTATGTCAAATAACTCTTTTGTTCTTAAGATATTTTGGGATAGATTTCTGTTAGTTGCAATATGAGTTTTGATAAATACAAAAATTATTCAATACAATAATATGTAGGGAGCACAAATAATAAATTGATCATGAATCAAAAATTATCTTTGATAACAGAAACTGCACAAAACATATGACTCATGAATTTAGTGTCATACTGTCATATATATTAGAACAAAAAGCAGGACTATACAGCTTAATAGAGTATTATTAAGGGTAGATTTTATCTCTTTTGACTTCTACTGATGTGGTTCAGTTTTTAATTTTTTAAGAGTGACAGATGATATGATGTCCCAAGAGAACCTGAAAGCTGTTAGAGTTAATCAGCAGCTCAGTAGCTGGTGCTGGCTTTCTAAGCATCAGAATCCAGGGTCACATCACACAGATGAGCTAACAACATACAGATCTTAACCACTGTTTTTTCCCAGTCAGAGGCCTCCAGTGGCATTTGGTGATTGTTAACCTCATTGAGCTTCAAGACCATTAATCTTTCTATCAAACCACAAGACTGGAATCATTTACATTAATAACTCCACTGGTTGGAGGCCAAGTGCTGTATCAGTGCAAACACATTTCCCAAGGAGTAGTTTCATTAGAAGAGACTGGGTGAAGCCCGCCATTTCCTCTGAGTGGAATTCCATTCTTTTTTTTTTTTTTTTATGTAACTGTGGCTTCTGACAGCTTCTTTGTTTGTAGATTTTAATTCATAAAGAGAAACAAAGATGTCAAGATGGAGACTTTTGTAGACTAGAGAGTGTGGATAATGATGAAATATAATAATCCAAACAACCATTACTTCTGAAATGTCACAACTTATGAGAAACAGAAGTTAAAAGAACAGGGGCACCATGCCTCCTGGGCTAAGCTGTCAGATGTAGAAGTACTAGCGCAGATAGAGTCTTCCCTGTCACTGTGTTTTCCCAGGCCCATTGGGTTTCTGTGAGCCAAGAACGACTGCTAAATGAGACCCTCTTTTCCACTTCCAATGCCATCTGTTGCAAAGGGATAAAGAGAAAATCCAGTCATCTGAGGAGCCCCTCACTTCTCTTTAGGTCCATTGTTCTATTCTTCTTCAGTAGCCTAGAGAATGCTCTGTAATAGGTGTGACTTCAGAGACAGTTCAGTTTGAGGCACAGGGAAAAGCCACACAGAAAAGGTGAAAACTACATAGAGGTGATTTTTAAAGAGCATCTAATTTAAGCAACCCTCAAGGTCACTTTTGTAGCCCCTCCTCACTCTGGGAGCTCCGGTGATTCTGAACACCCCACCATGAACACATACCGTGTCCCCTGTGCTTATTGTGCAGTCTTGAAAATAATAACAACAAATAGTAGACAAATGTGCAAACAACATCTCGTTTATAGTTTGAAACCTCACAAATGCTCAGCCATTGCTCTACCAGTAAACCTACGACGTTCTGTTTGTTTGTTTGTTATTAACTAAAATGCTAAAAAGAACAAATAGATGATAGAAATGAGTGAGGCCAGTATTCTATAAAAGGGGACACTGGGGTCTGTATTGAAATACTCTGTGAGCCTCATCTTGAGGGAAAGCAGCTGCCAACTTCATCTGAATATTCTACTATTAGGTTAGTGTCTTTGGGGATGATCTTTATTGGAGTACAATTTAGGATGCCTCCAGCAAGCCTCCACTTCTTAAGACATCACAGGGAAGAAGCTAAAGAGATGGCTCACTGGTTCAGAGAGCCTGGTGTTCTTGCAGAAGTGTCCAGTTCTATTTGGAGAACCACAACTCTCTGTGACTTCAGTTTCAGGGGATTCAACACCTTCTCCTGAACCCTGCAGGCACTAGGCACCGATATAGTGCACATACAGGCACATGAACAAAACACTCATACTTAGAAAATAAAATAAATCTTTTTTTATAATAAAGAGTAGGAAAAAGTGAGTGAGGTAACCCAATCACAAAAGAACAAACACGGTACGCACTCTCTGATAAGTGATTATTAGCCCAGAAGTTTGGAATAAAGGAAGAACAACCCACAAATCACAAGGAACTCAAGAAGAAGGAAGACCAAAAGGTGGACATTTCATTC
>NW_022196905.1:83436323-83438769 GCF_008632895.1 Mastomys coucha
TTTCTTTGTTTTTCGGAGGGGAAACTGGGAAAGGAGAAATTTACATGTAAATAATGAAAATATCTAATTAAAAAAAAGTAATTAAAAGAGTAGGAAAAGGGTGTGCCTTTTAGTTTATGAAAACTTCCATGCATCTGGGATTTACATATTTGCTGTCATTATTTTACTTTGTTTTGCTTTCAAGGAATCAAGAGAGTAGTAATGAAATACTGACTCTTGTGGGGAGTGTAAATGAGCTGATAGAGTGTGCTTGGCTAACATGGAGCAGTCTGAGGTGGATCTCAGTATTTCATAGGACGCAGTTAGTAGCTCATGTCTGACATCCAGGCAGTACAGCTCTAGGTCATTTCAGCTACACAGAGAAGCCAAACTGGTTTACAAGCAATCCTGCCATTCTGGAGGGAGGGAAGGAGGGAGAAAAGGAGAGAGAGGGAGGGAGGGAGGGAGAGAGAGAGAGAGAGAGAGAGAGAGAGAGAGAGAGAGAGAGAGAGAGAGAGAGAGAGAACAGGATAGGAAGGAGAGATAATGTTATTTTGTTAGCACTGCTATGTGTTTATATGGCTCCCTTTGCCATGTCTTCTTGATTAAATTCTTTCATACCTGTGCTGACTAGTTTTAGGGCAACTTGACACAAACCAGAGTCATCTGACGAGAGAGAATGTCAATTGAGAAAATGTCTCCATAAGATTCAGCTGTAGATGAACTGGTGGGGTAATTTTTAAATTAGTGATTGATGGGAGAGGACCCAGTCCATTGTGAGGACACCTCTGGGTTTATGGTCCTGGGTAGTTTAAGAAGTAGGCGGAGAAGGCCTTGAGGAGAAAGCTAGTAAGAAGTACTCCTCCATGGCCTCTGTCTCAGCTCCTGCATCAAGTTTCCTGCTCGAGTTCCTGCTCTGACTTCCTCTGATGATGCACTGTGATGTAAAGATTTAAGAAAAATAAACCTTTTCCTCCCAAGTTATTTGTGGTCATGGTATTTAATCACAATAATCGTGACCTAACTAAGACACTACCCTTTAGTCAAATCTGAACCACTGTTTCTGAGTAAAGTCTGATTAGCAGATTAGCAGGCAGAAACACTCATTCTTGTGCATAATGTCTATGGCTGGCTTTGCTTTTGTTTGTTTTATTGTTGTTTTGTTTGTTTTGTTTTGTTTTGTTTGTTTTTATCAGCAATTTCTTGGAATTACACAGAGACCATATGGCATATAAGATTAATGTAGTTATCCTCTGATCTTTTAAAGAAATTAAATAAATTCCCCACTCCACTCCTAATCTTGCCCACTGTCTCCACACTGTAGCCACTCTCCAGGTCTTATCTCCCCTTGTTTGTTTTAACTTTGGACACACTGTCAGAGTCAAGGACACCTTGTGACACACTTGATACTTTCTCTCTCTTTCAAGTGCTAGCCCCTTGACCATCGGGATCTTGCTCCATTATTCCATTGTTTCTTTCAAAGTATATCTCAGATGATTAATATTTCTATTCCCTTGGAAATTTATACTTGTTTTTCATTCCAAAAGATGGTTTAGAATTTACTTCCAGGCACAACTTCTCAGGCCAAGCACTCTTACTCAAGAGGGTACCACCTCTCACATTTGCTTAACTCCCAGGTTCGCTCAATTCTTACCTCTCTCTCCTATAGACTATTGCATCATGGAAGCCAGAGAGATGGTTTGAAACATAGGCAACCATGTTATTTAGTAATTCATCATATTCCTAGATTTCCTTTCTCAGAATCTTTACTCTGGGAAAGATGCACAGCCTCACCTACTCTGCCCCTCAGCAGAACTACAGCCACTCTCCTGTCACTCTCTTGGTCCTGGCTTCCCTCTATCCTGCCGGAACACCCACATCACTCTTCTTATACATTGCCAACATCCCTCTCAGAGCTTTTTGCTTACATTTCCCTCATCAGGAAGTATTTGTCCCAATGGCACTTAGTTAACTCACTCTGGTTTCTCCTTCAAATATCTGATGAGCCTTACTTCCCAGTGAGGCCTCCTCGGGCTCTGCAGTCTTAATTTCCTTAATCCCACTCTCTACACTCCCACTATCTTGCCATCAAAGAATGTATTTTGATTAATTTTCTCTACTTGGAATGCATTTTAATACTCATTGGTATACTTCATAGTCTAGTACAGTCTAGGAGGCACATGTGAGTAAAATCAAGGTAAATTACGTGTGCTTGGTAACAAGAACATGACTTGGGAAACAGACATGTGAACTAAAAGCCCAGCTTTGCCCAGCCCAAAAGAAGGTATATGGCCATGTGACAACAGGCTGCCTGCTAGACAGGTTTATCATGTGGAAAATGTAGCACATGCACAATGTATGTAACTGGCCTAAAATGTAACTGATTTTCCAAAGGGTTCATTCTTTTTTTTTTTTAATATATCCTCTTTTATTTTTTTTTCTTATTTTAGATATTTTCTTTATTTAC
>NW_022196905.1:83439202-83497900 GCF_008632895.1 Mastomys coucha
TCTTGAGTTCCTTGTGGAATGTGGGTTGTTCTTCCTGTATTCCAGACTTCTGCACTAATAACCATTTTAAAATTTCTTTCTTTTATTTCCCTGCTTCATTTCACTCAGGAGTCTAAACTCTTTTCAGTATCTGCGTTAAAGACTAAATACAAAGCCTTGATTAGGTGAAGAAAAATATGACCTTTAAAAATATGAGTTTCAGAACCCTGGAGTTGAGACTCATTGCAGTGATTCAACACAGAACCATATGGTTTAAGACACAGCCAACCTAGAAGCACCTTGAGAAATAGTCTGGCTCATATTATTAACCAAATAAATTTGCTGATATTCCTCAAAGTTCAGAAGTTTTCCTTCTTAAAAACAATTAAAAAAAAAAAAAAAGGAAACCTTTTTAGATGGCTCTTACTGGAAAAACACCAGATCAAACATCTTACCTAGTTCTCCCTGAGAACTGGCTGTGCCCCCAGGAGACAATTTCTAGGTAGCTAGACTCTTCAAATATTTGAGGATTAAGTGAAAGAATAAATAAATACATGAATTCATTAATGAACACTCTTTTGGAGGCTGATGAGTGTCTCTGTGGTTTTGATCTTTTAACAGCCACTTAGCAGAGAAGTGGAGGTGGGGTGGCCACCCTATGGGCCTTGTGTGTGTAACTTGGCACAAAGGCTGGACTACATCACTGTTTTGTTCTTTTGCTTCCATAGAAATCCTGGATATGGCCATAAGAGCTGAAGACTAGTGACAATATTTTCCTGGTTAAGATGTTTTGCTCTTAATCTCAAGAAGTCACTTGCTTCTTCTAACCACATTGAAGGGTATTTATTTGTGGGTTTTAACTGAAGACAGATCTGCAGTGGTTAATGAGATCATACTAACATCTCTTGGCAGAAGGATCCTAGAATTCATTTCTTTTATAAAGCCACACTCGTTTCTGTTCTTTTGTGTTTAGCACAATACTTCTTGACTTATAAATACCCCTTTTAAAAGTATAAACAAGTCCCACATTGGTTCTTTCATTGAACTCTAGTCAGTGACAACCAGAGATAGTGACCTAAGGCTTCATTCTTTACAGCTTGGTATCTTCTTTGAATACAACCCGTTCATGTAACTTCTGAAGGCCTTTTCCATAGAACTGTTACTAAAATATAGAGCTGAAATATGCACCACTTTTATATGTAATTAAAACTCCCCTAAAGGACTCAATTACTATGCAGGTCCCAAAGAGAGGCATTAACTTACAAGACTGTTGCAATGATAAAACACCCTGAGGAAGGTAAAGAGAGGATTGTTTGGCTCACAGTTCCAAATTATAGACATTGCTGAGGGGAAGTCAGAGTGGCAGAAACCAGAAGCACCCAGTCACATTGCAACCATGGTAAAGTAAAGCGTAGTCATCCCTGCTAGTACTCATGCTAGCTTTCTCCATTTTTTAATACTGTCCAAAATATCCTGCCTAAGGAATGATGACACCTACAGTGGGAGTATTGCAATAAAGATAACCTCCCACAGGCATACCCCCCAGACCAATGATTAGAAAATCTTGCAATAAGATGACATTCCTTGGCAATTCTAGATCATGTCAACTTGACTACTCACCACAATGTCGTCAGCCTGTTTCCTCATTTATAAATTATTCTCAGTAACATTATCCACAATGAGATGTTGCTAGGAAGAAATACCTACAGGATTGCTGAAAATGTTAGCTATTAATATTCTTATTATAATTAAGTCAAACTAGCAAATGCTATTTTAATCTCAATATATATCATGGTGGTATCTTATATTTGTATATTTAACATTCTTTAATTCTTTTCTCTCATTGACAAAAAAGCCATCAATCAACATTTCTGCCCTACAACCTCCAATTTCTATTTCTGATCACACTATTTATCCTGAACTTTTTATTGGTTGAGCAAGCTACTTTTCAAAGTTTCAAACCAATAAGGCAACAAACTGAAAGACTCAAATAATGCACCAATAAGTTACTATACTACTAGGGAATTGTAATCTCACAGGAAAGATAGCCTCTCCATTTATTACTTGTAGCATCAAAGCATAAACTTAGGACTATGCCTCAAAGTACTGTGAATGTTATGATGAGTGGAAGAGCTCAGAACCAAATGGCAGCTGCAAAGTGCCCTTAAAGTCTTGAGGAACTGAAATCATGGTAATTCCCCAATTGAGCAAATACATGCAGTTTTCTGCCTTTTGGAATATTTACTGCATGTCTCTCATAAAAAGTACTAATGGAAGAAGAGAGTCTCAAGAATCTGAAAATCAGAGAAACCTCTCTGGAAAATTCTGTGAAGGCTATGAGTATATTCTTGACAGTATGTTTGTGGTCTCCATCTGAACCTGGGAGCTAAGGCTATTCCACAGCCCTCTGTACATAAAAGCCCACCAGGAAAGAGATGATCTCCGAGGAGTGCTCGCACTCCTAAGCTAAGAGGTGAGATCTCCACTTTTTTCTCCAATAACTGTCCAAAGCAGGACTGGCCAGGAGCTCATAGGATACAGGATTTTAAGAAGGACATAAATAACTACCTTAAAGAAATACAGGAGAACACAGGTAAACAGGTAGAAGCCCTTAAAAAGGAAACACAAAAATCCTTTAAAGAATTAGAGGAAAACACAACCAAATAGGTGAATGAATTGACCAAAACCATCCAAGATCTAAAAATTGAAATAGAAACAATAAGGAAATCACAAAGGGAGAGAACTCGAGATAGAAAACCTAGGAAAGAGATAAGGAGTCATAGATGCAAACATAACCAACAGAATAAAAGAGACAGAAGAGAGAATCTCAGGGGCAGAAGATACCATAGAAAACATTGACACAAAGTCAAAGAAAATACAAAATGCAAAGAGCTCCTAACCCAAAATATCCAGGAAATCCAGGATGCAGTGAGAAGACCAAACCTAACAATAATAGGTATAGAAGAGAGTGAAGGCCTCCAACTTAAAGGGCCAGTAAATATCTTCAACAAAATTATAGAAGAAAATTTCCCTAACCTAAAGAAAGAGATGCTCATGAACATACAAGAAGCCTACAGAACTCCAAATAGATTGGACCAGAAAAGAAATTCCTCCTGTCACATAATAATCAAAACACCAAAAGCACAAAACAAAGAAAGAATATTGAAAGCAGTTAAGGAAAAAGGTCAAGTAACATATAAAGGCAGGCCAATCAGAATTACACCAGATTTCTCACCAGAGACTAAGAAAGCTAGAAGATCCTGGGCAAATGTAATACAGACCCTAAGAGAACAGAAATGCCAGCCCAGGGTACTGTACACAGCAAAACTCTCAATAACCATAGATAGAGAAACCAAGATATTATATGACAAAACCAAATTTACACAATATCTTTCCACAAATCCAGCCATACAAAGGAAAGTAAATGGAAAACTCCGACAAAATGAGAGAAACTACATTAGAAAAAGCAAGAAAATAATATATTTTAATCTTCTTTTAACAAGCCAAAAAGAAGATAACCACATAAACATAATTCCACCTCAAGTAACAAAAATATCAGGAAACAACAATCACTTTTCCTTAATATCTCTTCTTAATATCAATGAACTCAATTCCCCAGGAAAAAGACATCAACTAGCACACTGGATACATAAACATTTTGCTGCATACAGGAAATATACCTCAGTGACAAAGGCAGACACTACCTCAGAGTAAAAGGCTGGAAAACAATTTTCCAAGCAAATGGTCCCAGGAAACAAGCTGGGGTAGCCATTCTAATATTGAATAAAATCAATTTTCAACCAAAAGTTTTCAAAAAAAGATAAGGGAGGACACTTCATACTGGTCAAAGGAAAAATTTACCAAGATGAATTCTCAATTCTAAACATGTATGCTCCAAATGCAAGGGCACCCACATTCATAAAAGAAACATTACTAAAACTCAAACTACACATCACACCCCACACAATAATAGTGGGAGACTTCAACACCTCATTCTCATCAATGGACAGATAATGGAAACAGAAAGTAAACAGAGAACAGTGAAGCTAACAGAAGTTATTAACTAAATGGATTTGAAAGATATCTTTAGAACATTTTATCCTAAAACAAAAAAATACACCTTTTTCTCAGCACCTCATGGTACATTTTCCAAAATCGGCCATATAATCAGTCACTAAACGCCTCAATAGATACAAGAAGACTAAAATAATCCCATGAATCCTATCAGATCACCGTGGACTAAGGCTGATCTCTAATAACAACCAAAACAATAGAAAGCCCACATACACATGGAAGCTGAATAACACTCTACTCAATGATAACTTGGTCAAGGAAGAAATAAAGGAAGAAATTAAAGGCTTTTAGAATTCAATGAAAATGGAGCCACAAAATACCCAAAATTATGGGACACATTGAAAGCAGGGCTAAGAGGAAAACTCATAGCTCTGAGTGCCTCCAAAAAGAAACTGGAGAAAGCATACACTAGCAGCTTGACAGCACATCTGAAAGCTCTAGAACATGGCATGGTGGGAAAGGGAGTCTGCTGGTGGATTCATTTTATTAATAATTCCTGCAACAAAATAGAAACAAAAAGAACTATAGGAAGAATCAACCAAACCAGGAGCTGCTTATTTGAGAAAATCAACAAGATAGATAAAACCTTAGCCAGACTAACCAGAGGGCACAGAGACAGTATCCAAATTAACAAAATCAGAAATGAAAAGGGAGACAGAACAACAGAAACAAAGGAAATACAAAAAAAAAAAAAAAAAAAAAAAAAAAAACAAAAACCAAAACATTAGATCCTACTACAAAAGCCTATACTCAACAAAACTGGAAAATGTGGATGAAATGGACAATTTTCTAGACAGATACTAGGTACCAAAGTTAAATCAAGATCAGATAAATGATCTAAACAGTTCCATAACCCTAAAGAAATGGAATCCATCCATTAATAGTCTCCCAACCAAAGAAAAGCCCAGGAGCAGATGGTTTTAGTGCAGAGTTCTATCAGACCTTCAAAGAAGACCTAATACCAATACTATTCAAACTATTCCACAAAATACAAACAGAAGGAACACTACCTAATTCATTCCATGAAACCACAATTATGCTTATACCCAAACCACACAAAGGCCCAAGAAAGAAAGAGAACTTCAGAGCAATTTCCCTTATGAATATTGATACAAAAATACTCAGTAAAATCCTCACAAGCCAAATCCAAGAACATATCAAAATGATCATTCATCATGATCAAGTAGGCTTCATCCCAGGAATTCAGGGATGCAGGAACAGTTCAATATAAGGAAATCCACTAATGTAATCCACTACTAAACAAACTGAAAGAAAAAAAGAGCATGATCATTTAATTAGATGCTGAAAAAACATTTGACAAAATTTAACACCCCTTCATGATAAAAGTCTTGGAAAGATCAGGAATCCAAGGCCCATACCTAAACACAGTAAAAGCAATACATAGCAAACCAGTAGCCAACATCAAAAGAAATGGAGAGAAACTTGAAGGAGACCCACTAAAATCAGGGACTAGACAAGGTGGCCAACTCTCTCCCTACCTATTCAATATAGTACTCAAAGTCCTAGCCAGAGCAGTTAGACAACAAAAGGAAATCAAAGGGATACCAATTGGAAAGAAAGAAGTCAAAATATCCCTATTTGCAGATGATATGATAGTATACTTAATTGATCCCAAAAATTCCACCAGAGAACTCCTAGAGCTGATAAACAACTTCAGCAAAGTGGCTGGATATAAAATTATCTCAAACAAATCAGTGGCCTTCCTCTACTTAAAGGATAAACAGACTGAGAAAGAAATTATGGAAAAAACACCCTTCACAATAGTCATAAATAATATAAAATACCTTAGTGCGGCTCTAACCAAGCAAGTGAAAAATCTGTATGAAAGAACTTCAAGTCCCTGAAGAAAGAAATCAAAGAAGACCTCAGAAGATGGAAAGATCTCTCAGGCTCATGGATTGACAAGATTAATATAGTAAAAATGGCCACCTTGCCGAAAGCAATCTACAGATTCAATGCAATCCCCATCAAAATTCCAACTCAATTCTTTATAGAGTTAGAAATAGTAATTTGCAAATTCATTTGGAATAACAAAAAAACCATGATAGTAAAAACTATTTTCAACAATAAAAGAATTTCTGGGGGAATCACCATTCTTGGCCTCAAGCTGTATTACAGAGCAGTAGTGATAAAAACTGCATGATATTGGTACAGAGACAGGCAGATAGATCAATGGCACAGAATTGAAGACCCAGAAATGAACCCACACACCTATGGTTACTTGATCTTTGACAGAGGAGCTAAAACTATCCAGTGAAAAAAATGGTGCTAGTTCAACCTGAGGTCAGCATGTAGAAGAATGAAAATCGATCCATCCTTATCTCTTTGTACAAAGCTCAAGTCCAAGTGAATTAAGGACAGCCACATAAATCCAGATACATTGAAACTAATAGAAGAGAAACTGAGGAAGAGCTTTGAGCATATGGGCATAGGGGAAAATTTCCTGAACAGAATATCTTATGCTCTAAAATCAAGAATTGACAAATGGTACCTCATAAAATTACAAAGATTCTGCAAGGCAAAAGACACTGTCAATAGGACAAAATGGCAACCAACAGATTGGGAAAAGATCTTTACCAACCCTACATCTGATAGAGAACTAATATCCAATATATACAAAGAACCCAAGAAGTTATACTCCAGAGAATCAAATAACCCTATTAAAAAATGGGGTACAGAGTTACACAAGGAATTCTCAACTGAGAAATACCAAATGGGTGTGAAGCACCTAAAGAAATGTTCAACATAGTTAGTCATACTTGGGAAATGCAAATCAAAACAACCCTCAGATTCCAACTCACACCAGTCAGAATGGCTAGGATAAAAGACTCAGGTGACAGCAGATGCTGGAGAAGTTGTGGAGAAAGAGGGACTCTCCTCAGTTGCTGGTAGGATTGCAACCACTCTGGAAATCAGTCTGGCAGTTTCTCAGAAAATTTGACATCATACTACCTGAGGGCCCAGCAATACCACTCCTGGGCATATACCCAGAAGATGCTCCAACATGTAATAAGGATACATGCTCCATCATGTTCTTAGCAGCTGTATACATAATTTCCAGAATTATTGAAGCTGGAAACAACCCAGATGTCCCTCAACAAAGGAATGGATTCAGAATATGTGGTACATTTACACAATGGAATACTACTCAGCTACTAAAAACAATGACTTTATGAAATTCTTAGGCAAATGGGTGGAACTAGAAAATATCATCCCGAGTGAGGTAACCAAATCACCAAAAAATATACATGGTATGTACTCACTGATAAGGGTATATTAGCCCAGGATATATTAGCCCAGAAACTCGGAATAACCCAAGATACAATTCACAAACTACATGAGGCTCAAGAAGAAGGAAGACCAAAGTGTGAATACTTCGGTCCTTCTTAGATGTGGGAACAAAATACCCAAGGGAGGAGATACATAGACAAAGTGTTGAGCAGAGACTGAAGTAAAGGCTCTCCAAAACTGCCCCACCTTGGTATCCGTCCCATAAACAGTTACCAAACCCAGACACTATTGTGGATCCCAACAAGTGCTGGCTGTCAGGAGCCTGATATGGCTGTGTTCTAAGAGGCTCTGCCAGTGCCTGACAAATACAGAAGTGGATGCTCTCAGCCAACCATTGGACTGAGCAAAGGGTCCCCAATGGAGCAGGTAGAGAAAGGACCAAAGGAGCTGAAGGGTTCTGCAGCTCCATAGGAGGAACAACAAGATGAACCACCCAGAACCTCCAGGGACTAAACCACCAACAAAAGAGTTCACATGGAGAGACCCATGGCTCCAGCCACATATGTAGCAGAGGATTGCCTTGTTGGACATCAGTGGGAGGAGAGACCCTTGGTCCTGAAGGCTCAATGTCCCAGTGTAGGGGAATGCCAGGACAGGGAAGTAGGATTGGGTGTGTTGTTGAGCAGCTTGAAGGTGGATGGAATAGGGGGTTTTTGGAGGGGAAACCAGGAAAGGGGGATAACATTTGAAATGTTAATAAAGAAAATTTCTAATTAAAAAAATTTAAATGAAAAAAATAAAGTCACTTAAACCTATTTTAAAATACATACTTTTTAGAACAAGTATGTTTGTATTTCAAATACTTGATCTACAGAACTTTTGACACAAAACTATCTTTTCTTCTCTTTACTTTTATTTTGAAAACCAATACAATGGAGTGTTGTCTTAACAGGCAGAGGGTGAGTTTTCTATATAAAAATATCAAGCTTCCAGTTTTTGCTTAACGGCCTGCCTACTCATTTCTGGGTTTGTACAATATACTAAGGATGTAGTCAAAAATAGAAGCACTCCATCTGGAAAGTTCAAACTGCAAGGTAAAAAGTCACTCTTCGTGGTGCAACTTGTTGGCAGAGGACAGTAGTATCCAGTAGAAAAGTAAAGTGATTTTTCTAATGAAGTTCAAGTGATTAATAGCTATCATATAGAGGATAATACAGAATGCAAAGTTTGCTTGAGGAGATTCAACTCCTAAAGCTAAGAAACAGAGTGTAGCAGGACCTGTCTATCATCCCAGAGCTTGGAAAGGAGAGGCAGAAAGGTCAGAAATCTGAGTTTTTTTTCCCCCATCTCTCAATTTAGTTCTAAGACCCAAAACTACTCTTCCACATCTGCAGTACCACACACCGACCCTCACATCCAGAGCCAGACACCAGTTCTCACACCAAGGGCCACACACCAACCCTCACATGTGTCTCTGAACCTTGATCAAGAAAGCAGGCCTCCTTTATAAACAACAAAAACCAGGACCCAGTTAAACAGAGACTACAACAAAAGCATGCACAACTTCCTTTGGGCTTGTCCTGGTGAACCCTGTATAAGTGGAAATCACCACACATTGAAAGTGCACTGAATACACTTACTCACAGGGTATCCTTGCTCAGTCCTGCCCCTTTAAGGATTCTCAAGCCTCAAGGGTTAAGTTGTAACTGGCCTTTATGCGATGTTCATGAAAAGAACAAAATTTAAAGTATGGTGACTACTGATGCTAAGTCACACTTCCCTCATTGCACAATGACTGTCAGCTGAGGACAATGTGGGCATCTCACCTACTTCTAAGGGAAGGAGCTCTGTGATGAGGACAGTAACTGGAGAGGAGTGAAGGACCCCTAAGAACAGTGGCAGCTGGGCAAGTCACTAGGGAACAGAGCCTCTGTGAAAAGAATGATGGGGAGTGATTTTATAGAAAGCAAACAACAGAAAACACAAACAAGGGGAAGCCATCGCTAACCAAAAGTAGCCCTAGTACTGTGAAATCAGAGACTCTTCTCTGAAAATCTGGGGATTTACCATGCCTAAATGTATATCAGAATTCTTGAGAGTGTGTTAAGTATGAATCCTATCCTAAAAAGCATAGCATTTTAATTTGATGTAAGATTTTCATAATCATTAATATGAAACTTAGAATATTCACTACTATGTTAAGATTTCCTTGAACATAAAAATAAACATCTGTGGAAATCTCAAAGTCCTAACAAATTTCTAATAAAATAAGGGACGAATATTGTGAGGTGCCTTTGAACTTCAGGTGATGGTAGAGAACCATGACACAATGCAGTGGTGCAGTCACTGACAATGTGCATGCTGGTGTCCCCTACTGGCATAATATGACATGACATGACAGAAGCTAATGTACCAAAGTACTTAGTCACTGAGGGCTGAGGGCTGTTCTGTGACAAACACTACCAAGGCACAAAAGTTACAGAGCTAAGTACAAAGTTGTCCTTCTCCACTATCAGATGAAGCAAACCATAATCTAAGAATGACAAGAGCCTTGGGTCCATAATTACTTGGTCCCATTGCTGTGGCCCTTACCAGGTCATGCGTTGCTATGGGAATGCATGACAGTGAAGGTGATCCAGGTGATCCTTCCATCACAACCATCACAGCCAGGGATCACAACCAAAGGCACAGTTCCAGTGACCTAAGTTCACACACACACACACACACACACACAGAGAGAGAGAGAGAGAGAGAGAGAGAGAGAGAGAGAGAGAGAGAGAGAGAGAGAGAGAGAGAGAGAGAGAGAGAGAGAGAGAGAAAGACAGAGAGACAGAAATGGAAGCAGAAACAGACAGAGAGCTCTTAACTGTGGCTTAGATTGGGGGCCTTGCATTTAGTGTACAGACCTTTGGAGGATACATAAGGCCCAATGCCTATACATGTTCTTACTGGAATTCTCTACTTTTTAAATGTCGGAAGTAGAAATAGAGCAGAGAGAAGGTACTCAAGGTTAGTGTGTAGACTAGAGCCTTTGCAATACTACAAGTTCCTAGAAAGGACATTGCACTACCTTTCTTGTTGGAGCCACTTGATGCATGTGAGCCTGTCAGAATAGCCAGAGAGAGTATTTATTATGGGGAGACTGGTAGGTATACAACAAAATCAATACAATTTTTCAATAGCAATTAGATAGTGGGTAAAGCACCATATATATTCACACAGTGTAACACTGTGTGTAGCAAAGATAAAATACATATGTATTAGATCATGTTTTAGGGAAATGGGCAAGAAATAGACAAGATACACTACTAATGGAAGTTATAGTAATAAAACAGTGTACCCATAAAAGTTCCACTTAAAGGGTAGGTAAGTATACATGGAAAAAATACCAGATAACATGTTTCAAAGTACTATTGCGTCTCGGGGTATAATTCAATGGCAGGCAAGATGCCTGTGTATGATAGCCAATCCTCAATAGCACACACACACACACACACACACACACACACACACACACACACACACAGAGAGAGAGAGAGAGAGAGAGAGAGAGAGAGAGAGAGAGAGAGAGAGAGAGAGAGAGAGAGAGAGAGAGAGAGAGAGAGAGAGAGATTCATATAAAGTCTTGACAGAAAATTGATTGATAGTTTTTGTTTCTTTATTTTTGCTTACATATACATAAAGACCAAATGACTTTTTTGAAGAGAATTAGAAACTCTAAGACCATGGAGTCCTTTTTACCATGTATCACATATTTGGGTATCATAGCATGTGTGTAGATGTCAAAGAACAACGTGTAGAAGTTGATTCTATCATGTGGGTTCTCATGACTGAACTCAGGTCATCAGGCTTGGTGCTAAGATCCTCAACCTGTTAAGTCATCTCACTAGCACAGAACACAGAGTTGCTAAAGGACAATTCCATAGTATGGCTTTAGCCATCTGTTAATTTTCAATTTAATTGGAATGAGCCCTTAACTAGATAGTATCCTATAGTTAGAAGAAACTTATTCTCAGGGTTAGGGAAAATGTTGCCATCAAAAATAAAAAGTGCAAGAGCTGGGGACATAGCTCAGTTGGTAAAGTGATGGTCATGTAGGCAGGGTCCTGATTTCCATCATTGGCAGTATGTAAAAAGTTGGGCGTGGGTGGCACATAGCCAGCAGAGTGCTGACTGCCTTGCCTGGTGCCAGTGAGAGAGGATGTGCCTAGTCCTGTAGAGACTTGATGCCCCAGAGAAGGGAGACCTCTTCAAGGAACCTTCTCAGAGGCAAGGGGTAAACGGGGTGGAGAACTCTGGGAGGAGGCAACATTTGGGATGTAAATAAATAAAATAATTAATTAGAAAAATAAAGGCACTTTGTATGATACAGAAAAAAAATCTGGGCATGAGGACACACTCAGAAGTAGGGAGGAAAGGATGGGGGATACTGGGGCCTACTGGCCAGCCAGCCTGGCTTACTCTGAGTACCATGCCAATGAGAAACCTTGTCTCAAAATCAAAGTTGATAGCACCTAAGAAATGTCATCAGAAGCTGATTCCTTGCTCTCTCTCTCCCTCTCTCTCTCTCTCTCTCTCACACACACACACACACACACACACAAACACACACACACACACTTAAAGCATAAATAAATAAACAAATCCAAGATTTAGGATTGTTTTTAACAACCAGGAATTGGAAGCTAAAATAAGTTGAACTTTCAAAGAAATAAAAAGTCCTACATCTAAAATTAAAAGAGAAATATAGGAAAGAATAGGAAAGAAATCTACCCTACAAGAAGATGTGGAAATTGAGTTGACCTCGAGTTTAAAATATACTAAAAATGATGAAAAGACATGGATTTGATATTCTCCAAGTATCCTTTCTGGATCGAGGATGGTCACTGTCAAGAGCCCTTAAGTTCTCTGCATTGTATTTCAAAGATGTTGACACACTGGAGGATGTGAGCTGGGTATGAGGAGTCTAAGTGAAGGCCAGATGAAGGGATCCTTGCCTGGAATAGGAAAGGCTCTGTTTTCAAACACTGGGAACTGTGTCATGAAAAAGCAGAGAATCCATCAAGATAAAGGACAGAATATATCTCAATGTGCAACACTCTTAGGAAAGGAAACCACAATGAAATTTTCCTAAGCCACCCCAAAATATACAAATCCACAGTTTAATCTTGGTGGGAATTGTGTTAGTCATAATGGTGGCAATTCAGAGGCCAGCTGTTTCCATACGGAAGAAGGTCACATATGAATGGAAACTTGTAAATGCTACATTTCTGCTCTATGACATAGAATGTGATGTCAGTTATAAATTTAGTCATCAAAAGGAACATAGATAAGGGGTGGAGATGGGGGATGATGGCAGCCTGATGGTGTGAGCACTAGAGAATTAGGAAAAGACTGAAATGGACAAAAAAAAAAATTAAAAAAAAAGAATGCTTCTCTCTGACTATATATATATATATATATATATACATATATATATACACACACATATATATACCTATGTACACATATATACATATATATATATACACCTACATATATATGTGTGTGTGTGTATATATATATATATGTATATATATATATACATATATATATATATACACATAGTTTTTCACTTTGGCATGAATGAATTTTTAAAACATTTTTTTCTTTTGACTTTTACCTATCCTCTTGCCCTTCTTAACATATGAAGATAGTTTTACTTAGTGAGCCAGGGCCCTTGAGGTTTTAAAGAGAGGACTTTAGAACCGTAAAAACCACAAAGTCATCTAATAAACATTACATGGTATTGCATAAAGTGAGGCAGATATGAATCGAAGTGGAGTTTAGACATACTGATGCAAGAGCAGTTTCCTGAGTCATAGAGGAAGCTGGGACAAGTCCCACTGACATGACATCAGCAAATCCACACATTTGTCTTGCTACAGAGTCCACAGGGCTTCTCTAGTCGTATGAGTAATAAATATGTGAGGGCCTAGTGAGGGACAGCGTTGACTTTCTAATGTTACTCTTCTGTCTCCTTTTCCAAGAAACCAGTTTAGAAAAACACTTTTAGATAGATAGCCCCTGTATCTGCCCATGTGTGAGAGTTGCATGTCCAGGTATAAAATGGTGTAAAGTGACCTTGGATTTTAAATTAAATGTAATTGCCAATGTGAGCTTATCAAAATAAGGAGCTAAAGTAAAGATAAGAGAGAATAGGACTGTTTTGTTAGGCATAGGTTTAACTCAGCTATTTTTAAAAGATAAAATAGATTTTAGCCCTATAGTGAGAAAATGGTCATTTGGTGAACATATTGCTTCAATGTGGAAGTTAGTTAGCATGTCAAATGCTGGCTTAAGTCACACACACACACACACACACACACACACACATACATACACACACACACACACAAATGGCTTTTCTTACATTACCTACTGGTTTTGAAGTGAATGGTAAGATGGTTCCATCCAGTTCTTACTTTCTGATGCTATCTTGTGTTGCGAATATGAAAGAAGATGGTACAAAATGTATATTCCTCAGCAGTATGAACAAACAGGTGTCCTTCATGGCTCTGCCCTGTTCTAGCTGTGTCTATACAATAGTATACTGCTCTCTATACTACTGATCTACTGAGGTTGTGCTGCCAGGAGAAAAGACAGAGATTGTTTCATGGATGAGAAGGGAGCACAGTAGGAGGGCATGGTATGGCATATGAGTTTAATCCCAGCCCTTGGGCGGTAAAGATGGAGAAATTTCTGTGTATTCCAGGCCATCCAGAGCTACACAGAGAGCTTCTGTCTGAAAGGAGGGTGGAGAAGCTTAAAATAAGTAAAGGATAATGATTCTAAGGCAATTTAACACAGACTAGGTAGCAGTAAAAAGCTTTACAATTATATGATAGCCTATAGCTGTACCATTGTTTGATGGATGTCCTTTTACATTTAGCGGTGTTGGTCACTGTTTGCCTGCTGTTAGAGCTGTAATAGGTAGTTGGCATCCCTTAGTATACTATTTTCCAATTTCTCCCAATAGATTAAAAAGGATTCAAAAAGCACATGCACCCCTGATCTTAGAAATAGCATTATTCTCCAAGGGCTCTATCAAGAATCAACAAATTGTAGGGCACAAAAGTATCTAAATAGCTAAACTGGTAAATGGTAGACCAGTTGTTAAAACCTGATGTCCATAACTTGACAGTATATCATTATCATAAAAGAAAGATAAATCCAAAGTGTGATCATAGAGAAATGCCTAATCAAGATTCTATACTGGAAACTGAAGATGCTATAGAAATTCTTTCATTCAAAAACCTATAGCCTTGACTATGTTGGAAAGGTAAAAATTTACCTATTCTTCAATTAGCTCTCAAGGCAGTACACTGTACTCTTGAATATAGGTTCTTGCTAGCAAAAACAATAGAAGTACCCCCAAGATGGTCTCAGTCTCTGTTTTTTTTCAACTGTTGCACGTATGTAAGTCACTGGCAGGATCTGCTTCCCATTCAGAAACTGGAGATGAGTGGGTTATGTAGGAAAGTAGGAGTTGTAATACCTTCATAGCCATTGCCACACCCAGAGGTGCTTAAAACCGAGCCACATCATCACTTAACCTTCTATGATCATTCAGTGCCCTCCAATTAGCTTGATTGTCTAGATTCTGATCACTAGAATAGGTGTACAAAGACCTTTGTCTGATGTTTGAGCTCTCTTTGATAAACATCATGCCTATATTCATGATTACATTGTGATCATAAGTTTATTTCTTATATGCATTGCCTTCTGAAAGGAAATGGACTGGCCAGAGGGTCCAAGTCCTTCATGGCCTTAGACCTCACACTCTGATGCCAGTGTTTACCCAGCCCAGAGGCTGATTGCCACATGCCATTCCTTTTACCTGACCCTTCAGAAAAAGAAATTACACAGTGTTGGAAATATTTCTCCATTGAAAGAAATACCTTATCATCTAAAACAATGCTACATTTAAACAGTTGTAACTTAGCATTAGCAAATCCATGAATAAATTTGCATTCTTTAGGGCCATCTGAATTGATTATGAGAATGAGATCTATTTTCAGTCTGTTTATTCACTTTGGTTTCCAAGCCAACCCTGATGAAGGCTAGACTCACGTGTGTGTGGTACTTAAAGCAGGGTGGTAGCATCTTCTACAGACTACTTTCCATGACCAGTGCTTCATGCAAAGCCTCTTCTCCAATCCTCTTTAGAACCATAATAACCACAGTGAAATGTTAGAAAAGGCAGATGAGATTCAGTCTTCCTGCCTCAAAACGCTATCCCAGCCTTGGAGTTGGTAGCTCCCAGGTCTCAGATACTTTGTGGTACCATTACTATTTTATTGCTATTGTTTCACATATATCTTGAAGAAATGGGTATTCAAAACATATGACATGCCATCAATATGTAACTGAACAAGTAAGGTGAGATTTGAACTCTATGACCTAATCTCATGGAACTGCCTACAACCAGCCTCCCCTTCAGTTATTTACCAAGAATCCAGCAATTCCAAGTTTGAGAGGCCATAGAAGAACATAATAGCAAATCCATATTCATGCTTAACAATCAATAACAGTGAACAGGAAAGATGTTGTACGAATGTGTACAGACTCTTTTACTAATACACATAAAGCTGTTGGTCCAAATTCCAGCATTGTATCTTCCTAGTCATACAACTTTTAAAAATTATCTATGTCACTAAACCTATTTTTTCACAGATAAAAGATGTGGCAATAGGTTCTTCCTAGGTTAGTGTCAAGAAGAAATTGAAGTACTATAGGTAGGTGTTTAGTGTTGAGTTTAATAATGGGACACATTTAAAATAGAGTGGGCATTGTAATTATTAAGTATACAATTGTTTGGAAACCTATCTAACACAAAAGATAAGTGAGTAAAAGATAGAATGCCATTAGGGGAAGAAAATCTACTCTGGCCATGAATGTGAGATTCTAGTAAAGAATTTCTTTTGAACATGAGCAGGAGGAAGATGTGAAGCATAAAGTTAAAAGATACGGAGCAACAGATTAGTTTCCCTAGAAGATGCATCCTACTCTGTAAATATTAATGGTGTCCCCCTCAGCAGCCCATTTGAAAGCCCATGTGGTCCCAGTCTTGACTAGCAGAAACCAGGAGTTTTCCATTGGGATTTACATTTGGCTTTAGAGTCTCAAGCCAGATTTAAACACAAATACCATTTATGTTAATTTTTTTGTCTTAATCTTGCTTTCATCAATGATCTAATTTTTGTCATATAGTTTCAATAGCACTTGGGAAGGTAAGCATTCTTGATAGGCATTTTTTTCTTCAAAGACAAATTGATAACAGAGTTCACAAATGTCTACAAATAAGCCAGAAACAGGATCAAACTTAACAACAAATATGGCTGAATAAAGACTTTATACAACTGAGACATGGGGTCAGAGGTGAACAGAAGCTTGTGATGACAAGAGGGCAAGTTTCTGCATGCCTCTCATTCGCCCTCAGCTTCCTGTTGTGGGATGAGTATGTCCTATGCCTTACCTAGATTGTAATGGGGGAAAGTGCTTGGCTAGCCTAAGCTGAGTTGTAGTCATCAGCTCTCAAATGAGTCATGTGGAGGAAGTGTCTTTATGGCTTACAAAGACATTTTCATACCCATGGCTCTGTTTCCTGGCTGTGACAGTTGAGAACACTATTGGAGTGACTCTTAGTTCTCTAACTCTGGTGATCTTACTTGAGCTGTGCTTTTATTTGCCCACATTCCTACCACCATCCCTGAACTTAGGGCTGGGGGGAGCAGGAGAAGGCTCAGTTAGTAGAGCACTTGTGATGCACCCATATAAGATGCTGACTGTAGCGGTGAATATTTGCAACCGTTCTGATGGAGATGGAGATGCAGAGATAGGTGGGTCCCTGGAGCTCACTGGCCAGGTTTTCTAGCTGAACTGATAAACTCCAGGTTTAGGTTTAGGAAAAGAACCCCTATCAAAAATAAGCTGGAGAAAGACTGAGGAAGACACCTGACACGAACCTCTGGTCTGTAACACACATGATCACATACATATATGTGCATCTGCAAGCCCTCCCCCCCACACTCCCACAGCCCCCATACCACCCCAACACACGCACACCACACACACACACAACACCCACACCACACACACACACACACACACACACACACACACACACACTACATACGTACCACAGCCCCCTCCATACACACACACACTGGAACAGGCCCTCTAGGTTACAGTCCCCAGTAGCTTGACCCACTGAAAGCAAAAACAACCACAGCATTTTCAATTTTCCCCTTATTTTTTATTATTTTTTTCTTATAATCCCACTGTTTAGATGCTGAACCCCTCCATTCCTTTGGATACTAACTCTGAGACTTTCTCAGCCAGTCAGGCTTCCATAGCCTGTCTGTGTCACCAGCAATTGATCAACTTTCACCAAAACTTCATCTTCTACTAAGCATTACCATTGGTGCTTCCCTGCTCTGAGCGTGCTTAACTTCTCACCTGAACCTTTAATGGCTCATGACCAGTCTCCAATCCTATCTCTTTTTGATCCACCTCAAACATCTCAGTCAGTTATCATATCATGAAGACGCTTATAATGCTTAAAAAGGCTCATATACCCCCACCCTCCAGTGAACTAGGAGCGCTTAGCCCTGCAGTTAAGACTATCCTTATCTTTCTAAGCTTTTATCTCCCATGACTCCGGTGCTCTTATCTATGTTCCATTTAGACAGATCATAAATACCTACTGTCAACCTTGCCCTTTGGCTGTGTTCCTCCACAATGGTCTTCTAGAATTTCTGAAGTAAATGAAACACCAGGCTGACACAATGGCAACTACTCTGGCCATCTACTTTTCCTTGGCTGATTCTTTCTTGCCTCATTCTTTCTGAGTGTTTTCTTCCCTTCCTTTGCTAGACTTAATGCATTGGATGTTCCAGTGTGTGCCCTTTCCTGTACTTTCTGTTTCTCTCATTATAGAGGCAGACCCACCTTTAGAGTCTGACCTGAACCTGTATGGCGCCCGTGAGAATGCAACCCACAAATAACCAATATCCTTGAAACATAATCAATCACAAACCTCTGGGTCTGGTTACTTCATCTTAAAATTAATTGGTGCATCTATTCTGAGACAGTGCTTCCTGTGAACAAGTATATCTCAGTCAATGATATCCAGCAAGAAGTGACATGGGTCCTTTGGCTTGGAGACTATGCACTGGGCTTGGCAATGAAGTTTTAGATTGCAGTTCGATTGCAGAATGGCCTAGGATGCTCTCAGCTAGTTCTCCTTCCCTCCTTTTCAGTTGGTGCCAGGGTTGCCTGTCTCCTCAGGACCATTCCAGCATTTCTAGTTTCCCTTCTCATTCTTTCATTCAGCATTTCTATAGCCAAATCCTCAAGTGTTTAGGGGACTCTTGGACAGCCTTTACATCTATTTCTTGACTTTGTACCATCTTCGTTCTAGAAGCAAATCAGAATAAGGGGTGATGGGGGGATCTAAAATGTACTTGTCTGATTCTGCTCAAGCTTGCCCTCTACTGTGTTCTTAAGAATAATGTGACCCTGGTTTCATTGCAAGATGGAGACACTGAGCCTGTCAAGAGAACAGACAAAAATCATCATGCATCAGAGAAAACTGTAGTTCTGCCCTTCCCCCTAGTCCCCAGGCTAACAGCTTTTTCAATGCTATGAACATAGAACAGGACAGCTAGCACTGTGCACTGGTAGATGAATAAAGATAGTATGAACTTACTATCTTTTGTCCCATCTCAACACCAGACACAGAGTAGTTGCTTTACACACATATGAACAGGTTAATACGTATTTTTTTTTAATGATGTCTATGTCCAACAAGACTTTTTAGAAAAATATGTCTTCATTAAAAAAACACCTGTTAATTTAGCCATCATTAGAAGCCCATGTAATCCTGATTCAGCTAGTTGCAAACAGGATTCCTTCATCTCTCTGTGACTCAATTTCCTCCTCTAGAAATTGGAGATAATAATATTAACTCATAGAGTTGTTACTAGATAATAGGTAATTAAAATACATCAAGTGCTTCAAATAGTGTCTGCCATTTGTTCAGTGCTGTATTAGTGTTACCCAATAGAATGATTGCCTCTTTCAGCTGCTTGTTGGGTTTTCTGGAGTTTGGTCATGCTAGGTCCCTTTTTGTGAGCACTCCATAGCCTCAGTAATAGTGTCAGGCCTTGGAGCCTCCCCTTGAGCTGGATCCCACTTTGGCCCTGTCACTCGACCTTCTTTTCCTCAGGCTCGTCTCCATTTCCATCCCTGCAGTTCTTTCAGACAGGAATTATGGGTCAGAGTTGTGACTGTGGGATGGCAACCCCCTCCCTCACTTGATACCCCGTCTTCCTGCTGGAGTTGGGCTCTACAAGTTCCCTTTCTCCACTGTAGGGCCTTTCATCTAAGGTCCTTCTCTTTGAGTCCTGAGAGTCTTCCATTTCCCAGGTCTCTGGTGCATTCTGGAGGGTCCCCCCAACCTCCTACCTGCTGAGGTTGCTTGTTTCCATTCTTTCTACTGGCCCACAGGCCTTCAATCCTTTTCCCTCACCCAATTCCAAATCAGGTTTCCTTCTCTCCTCCCAACCTGCCAGCCCCCATCCACTTTCCCTCCCAGTTCCCTCCCTCCCTCCCCACTTGTGATTGCTTTCTTCTCCCTCCCAAGTGGGACTGAGGCTTCCTCACTTGGGCCCTTCAGCTTATTGGCCTTTTTTAGTTCTGTGGACTGTATCTTGGGTATTTTGTACCTTTTTTTCCTAATATCCATTTATTAGTGAGTAAATACCATGCATGTCCTTTTGGGTCTGAGTTACCTCACTCAGAATAATATTTGTACTCAACCAATGGACAGAAGTTGCTGAGCCCTGTGGTTGAATTAGAGAAATGCTGGAAGAAGCTATGGAGGAGGGTGACCCTGTAGAAGGACCAGCAGTCTCAATTAACCTGGAACCCCAAGATCTCTCAAATACTGGACCACCAACTGGGCAGCATATACCAGCTGATATGAGGCCCCCAACAAATATACATCAGAGGACTGCCAGGTCTGAGTTCAGTCAGAGAAGATACACCCAACCCTCAAGAGACTGGAGGCCCCAGGGAGTTTAGAGGTCTAGTTGGGTGGGGGTGGGGGATGAGGACATCCTCGTGGAGACTGGGGTGGGGAGGAGATATGGGATGTAGAACAATTGAAGGGAGGACTGGGGATGGAGAGGGATAAAATCTGGAGAATAAATAAATAAATAAATAAAAGACAGGAAAAAAAGAATGTACAGTCTCCCATTTTCTAGTCAGAGCCCACTAAAAACTACCAACATTTATACTGCCTCATCTGGCTTTTTCAGGCTTTGCTCGATGACCCAACTCCACAGCCCTAATAGTAAGTCTTAATTATTGGTCTCTAACCCACACTATAAAATATGTTATTTCTAGCAATAAAGCAAAGTAAACAATTGAACTATGAAAAGACATAGGTCTCTTGAAACATAGTAAAGTTTGGGGATGATTTTAACCATCTCAGGTGGTTGTAGTACATTTCAGTTTCCCTTTTTCATCACTCCAGGATTTCTTTGGACACACTCACCCTTTACTAAATTCAGATAAGCATATGAAGAAGAGTTAAGTGGCAGTCGTTGGGCACATTCACCTCTTGCTTGAAGCACCTAAACTCTGTGTTCCTGGGTGGGTGGTTTCCTGTCTGTGTTTGGTTTGAACCAGTTCCAGGGTTGTGGTTTGGGCCAGGCGTCTGCTCTGTACTATCATCCTGAAGAGAGTTTAACCAGGGTGTTGATTTTGCAATGGGCACATGATGTCAGCCTTTCTCAAAGGGAAACATGAGATCCTTTCGTGCTCTGGTTTGCAAGTTTTTCAGTTTTCACTCTCACGCCAGGCAACTCACTCAAGCCCAATAGTCATGCTTTGCAAATGTGCGCATATTCCATCCTCAAAGATGACAGAGAGTTTTGAGGACTAGAGTCATTCATTAGAGCAGAAAGTTAACCAAAGCATCTAGCAAAAGACACAATTAGGAAATCTTAGTTGCCTTACAAAGATAAAGAATAAGACAATATGGGGAGAATATGAGTTTGTCATGGAACTCAGATAGAAGAAATATAAAAGTTGCGAATATAAAATTTCGATCAGATGTGGAAGAAACATCCTTTGTATTGTGGTTTCCTTGGCTACTAATTTATCAAGAATATTTCCTTCATGATATTTTGGATAAATTCTTCAAGTTTGAGATTCTATTCTTTAGTAAAAGTATCTCTGGGAGCAGATGGTATTTGAGAACATGGTATCAATCAGACATTACTTATATCTTAGCATTAATCTACATAATTCTCTCCCCCTCTCTGTCTCCCTCTTTCCTTCCCTTCCTTCCTTCCTTTTCTCCACATTGATAGCTATATCAAAATATCATGTGATATATTAGGAGTTTGAAATTTTATTTATTCATCAGATATATGCTACAAATTCATTTTCTGCCAGTTACTATTCTGCTTATACTATATACCTTAGAAATAAAGACTAAATCAAATAGTTTTTCCTGTCTGAGGTGATGAATATACCATATTGAATATTAGTGAAGTTTTTCTGAAAGCCCTCAGGCTAAAAGATATTGCCCAGACTTCACTCATCCCCCTTGACATGTGCAGCATCACCTCACCCCTCACCATGGAGCTGTACTGCCCAGCCCTGTAGTATGAACATGAAACAAAACACACTACTCTATTTCCTCCATTTGTCAAAAGAAACCCAAGTTCCTTGGAATTGCGGAGGCTTAGGAAGGAAGTGTAGGGAAGGCAGGAAGTGGGCACAGCAGAGCACAGTAATGCAAACACAGACACCATGGTACTCACTCGCTCTCCTGCAGTTCTGCATCTTGATAATCTGGCCACTTCCCACACACTGCCTCATTTCACATTAGCTCCTTTATTATGTAGGAAATCATGACACTTACAGCTAAGACTTTGTATTACCTGAAGAAATAGAGTGTCGTTGGATTCCAGGAGAGGGAATTGTAGCTAACTTAGTTGGAGAGCTGTGAATATTTTTTAAAACTAATTATTTTCCACAAAATTGTGTTGAGCATTGTACTTTTGCCTACAGAGGAACTTGGCTGCTTTAATAGCTCAAAATGTCTTGAGCTCAAAGCTTTAGAGCCATCCCTTTGTTCCCAGATTAACAACAACAAAAATATCTGATACAATTTAAGGAAAGAGTCTGACACAATGTTGTTTATCAGAGTCCTTGTCACAAACAGGGAATCTAGTTTATGAACTCATTTTGCTGATAATAAGACTGAAGCCCAGAAAAATACATGATATACATAGTTATCTTAGGGCAAAGTGACCCTAAACTAAATATACCTTGTGCAAGCAAAAACTTCAACCAAAAAAAAATGCAGAAAGTGAGGTATATGCTTAACAAAACCTCAAATATACAATTCTGAACTTAAGATCAACTAGTGGAATGATTATTCACTTTGTATAAAAGGAACATGTGTTCAGTCTCTTTAAGTAAGTACCTGTTGTGTTTAGCACAGTTTCACTATTCCATATTCTAATTTCTCCTTCTAGTGTGTGAGATGGGTTCTTACTATGCACCCAAGCTGATCTTGAACTCAGGACCATCCTGCATTATCCTCTATGAATGCTGTGATTGCAGATATGAACCGACTTGATTTCTCCAAGTATTGCCTACCCACAAACATTGAAAGCAATGCTTCCTAGCCTAAATGAGCCACTGTGGCTCTTAAAAGAGGTAGCCAAGGTGTGAGACTCACAACTTAGAAGGTGAAACACAGTCCATGTGGATGGAATAATCAGTTGTGAAGATTTATAGATATAAAAGCTACATTAAGATTTTGGACAAAGAGTTCTGACTGCTAAATGAAAGGAAATCTGATTAAATGTCCCTGAGGATGGAAACTGCAGAAAAGACAAGATATAATGCAGAAGTTGATGTATCAGACAGCTCTATGCTAAAGGGCGGATGAAGAAGCCCAGGTTACAAGCTGATGTGACAGTCTAATGTGGAAAAGAAAGGGCTCAGGTAGGGGTGACTCCCAGCTCTAAGTACCAAAGTCTGTCTCAAATGTCCATTTGTGATGTCCGGGTGACATGGTGGAACCCTAAGGGGAAACTGAGGTCATGGTATAGATTTTGTTAGCTCATGCTTCAAGCTTTCCAGGAAAGCCTTAGCTAATGCCAGGACAGCAACTCCTGGAAATTTTGAGGACTTTCCAGCACTCCTATGTAAGTCACAGAAATCTATGAGCATGTCACTCCTTTCCTGTGTGGCCCTTGTCATTGGATTCTGCTCATTTCTCAATCAGGGCAGTAAAGACCAAGTACATCCTGTCCTTGAGTGCTACTTGCCTCCCCAGGGGCATCTATTCTGGCATGACAGCATCAAGTAACTGTTCTCGCATTTTTATAAACAAAATTTCATAAAAGCAAGCAGAGCTATGCTATCTCTTTAGAATGAGACCAGGAAAGGTGGAAGTCAGCCCCCTATAATTATAAGTGCAGATAACACAGCCATAGAAGTCCAATACACCTAAATTTTTCATGAATTTGTCATACAGTTTCCAGATTCTCATTGAATTTTCCTACTAACTCTGGAGTTAAGAACACAGAGACTATGAGATTTATGATCCAGTAACAAGAGGCTTTGGCAGCTGCTGCGTGCCTGGTATTAGTTAAATTGGAAGTGGCATGTGGGTTTTAACTTGTATGTCAATTCTGACCAGTTGGAAATGACAACTTAAAATGATGAGGATTCTGAAGCTGCATCTGTACCTCAGGGGAAATCTTCTGGTGGCCTATGACAAAGAAGGGCACGGCAGTGACATTTGCCTATGGTTTTGAACTGCGAGGCAAGCGCTCTGCTCTCGTTTCTGCAGTGCTCTGAATTACAAAATACTCTGTTCTCTAAGTGACTCAGTGGATAAAGAGTAAGAAAAACACAAATATATACATTTAAAGCTATCATGTTAGAATATCTCAAAGTGAAATATATCTTATATAATGACCATTGTGGTAATGTTATTCTCCTTGTGTAAAATATAGTAGAAGTGGAAAAGAAAGCACAGGATACATTAAAATCTGCCTCTTAGGCAGTATGATTATGAGTAAACATTCAAATAAACGTGCAGCGAGAAAATCAAAATGGTCTGTTGCACACACCCTCATTTTCTGCATTAAGGAACTTACAAGTTTATACTGGGTTGTATCTTTCTTGAATACAAAATCTGCATTTTTTTAAAAAAGCAAATGCTTTGTGGCTTGCTTCTGTTCTAAGTATTGTCAGAAACTGTTCTAAGTGCTTCACAGATATTTTACAAAATGTAAAAATTTGTGTACGTTCTATACAATCATATACAAAAATTGTATACAAAATTACAATTATACAAATATATCTGTAATAAGAGTCCTTTTATCCCCCTTCACAAACTGTGATGAAGAGAATTCAGGTAGCCCAAAGCTAAGGGACAGAGTAGAATTTGGATACAACACAGTTTAGCTGCCAGCCTCTCTGTTCTGCACAACTCGCTCCAGTGTTTTTCTAAGACCTCCTTAATGTCATGTCATTAAGTCATCATCACCAACATATCTGTCAGCCATACAGACAAATGACCTTATCACATACTGCATGCTGGGAAAAATTCAAACAATGATCCAGCCTCTAACTGTGAGGTGAGATTGCATCACACCTCTGGAAGAGACAGTATTTTTGTTTGGTTTTTAAATAGAAAAGAGCAATTAAGTGTCACATAAATTCTGTCTCTCTTGTCATTGGTCATAGATATGCATGCTGTCCTTCTTTCTAGATCCCCAAACCAAAGAACAGAACTGGCAACAGACTGGTTGCTTCCACAGAGGCTTGGGAATAATAACAGCAACACTAGCTACTGCGGCCTGAAACTGAGTATAGAAAGGTCAAAAGCAAAGAGCAGAGAAACAAGAAGCAGTTAACTCCTGTTTCTAATAAAAGCTTTATATGGCAATGATATTACTTAGTTGTAGGATCTTCTTCCTTTATTTAATATTTAATTTTCTGAAAATGTATATGAAATAATTGTAAAATTCTAGGTGACAATTGATCTTGACAGATTATTTCTTTCTAAATCTATTTTAAGATGGCTCATCCATAAGGCTGCCTTTCTTTTCAATAAAGAGAAATTAGGGCAAAGGCATAAAAGATACTAGCGTATACTTCCAAAAACAGAAGTTGAATATCAAAGAAAATTCAATTTATAAAATCAACTGTAGTGTGATGAATCCCACAAAAGTTTACTTAATATGACAAAGGTAAATATCCCAACAGAGAAACAATGGACAAACTGTCTCATGAGAAAAATGACTCTTGTTGGTCTCGTGTAATATGCATCTTGTTAAACCAATGATCATAAGCTTCAGACTTTCATCTTAATCATCACCAGTTATACACTTGTTCAAGGAACTATTCATGCCATTAAACATAGAAAATTGCAACACAGACTAGATTGCATATAAATTTCAACTCAGCTATTAGTGCAGTGTTGGACTATCTAGAAAACAAGAAAATTTCCAGAGATAACATCAAACCCTTAAACGTAAGAGGAGATGGAAGGGAGAGAGATAGGGCAAGGGGTTGGTTCTACTATGGTTTGGATGATTGTGTCTATTTCCCTCTCAGATTGCATACACTGAAACCTAATCCCTAAGAAAACAGTATCAGAAGCTGGGCCTTTGGTCTCATATTTGAGGACTCCTAGAAATAATGAGATCATCAGTTGTGTCCTTGTAGAGCAGCTGCTTTGCTATGCCCACCAGATGGGGTGTCATCCATGAGCCAGGAGTCAGTCCCTGACCAGTCACTGGATTTAGTGCCATTGAAATTGGATTTCTCAGTCTGCAGAAATGTGAGAAATGAATTTCTGGGCATTTTATAACCTACATAGTTTAGGAGATTATATTATAGCTATAAAAATGGACTAGACTGCTTTCTTAACCTTTTAAATGGTATCTACATATATATATGTGTGTGTGTGTGTGTGTGTGTGTCTGTGTGTATGTATGTATATATAAAATTTGTTAATGGTACAACTTGGATAATATATTACTCAAATCTTTATGAAGACAGACGATTCTATCTCATTTATTATATTAACATTGTAACTGAAGTCCCAACCAATTGGGTGATCCAAAAGCAGAGTAAAATGTTTGGAAAGTAAAAATAACTATAATTAATAACAGACATAAAATAAAAAAATAAAAAGACATATAAAAAATTTGTAAGCACAATTTAAGAATTACTGAGTTAGAATTACAATGTTGGAAACAGTATGTATTATGTTAATATGGAAATTAGAAGTGGACTATAACGATGCCACAGTGGTGAAGAGTGTTTGCTGCTCTTCCAGGTGACCTAAGTGGTTCCCTAAATGCCCACTAGGCAGCTCACCATTGCCTGTAACTAGAGAGAGCTCAAAGAGATCCAATGCCTCCTCTGATCTCTGTGGGATCCAGTACCTCCTGTGATTTTTGTGGGACCCTCACACACAGAGCACACATAGAGCCTCTGATGAGCTCATTTTGAATTTTCTACATGTAAATTGCACCAAATCAGGAGATATGATATTCTATCATTTATGAAAACATGAAGTCTCAGGGATGGTGACAAATTACTAGTGAAAGCATAAGTGAGGAGGCTTGGCATGGCACATGCCTTACTATTAAGAGACCATTTTAAGATTACCATAAGTGGTCCGGAAGATCACTTGTAACTTGTCTCTTTTTCTGGGAGTTCTACTTATGTACAAAAGCATCCTTTCTGACATAGAATCTAACTAATCAAATAAAAGTTTCAAAAGCCTCCTTATATTAATAATATTTTGCAAGACAAACACATTATCAAACTACTCTCTATTTTGCTTTTTGTTTTTGTTTTTTTGTTTTTTGTTTTTTTTTTTTTTTCGAGACAGGGTTTCTCTGTGTAGCCCTGCCTGTCCTGAAACTCACTCTGTAGACCAGGCTGGCCTGGAACTCAGAAATCTGCCTGCCTCTCAAACTACTCTTTAAACATGTGACTCTATACAAACAAGCTAGCTGTGAATCCTCATCAGAGAATCTTCTTTGTGTGATGGATAGTAAGTAACATGGTAACTCTCAACTTGACAAACTAGAAGAGTAAATGCCTGGGAAGGGCTCACTCATAAACAGGGCCTCTATAGCATATTTTCCTTCCCCAAGGATCAGATAACATAACAGAAAATGTGGAAATACTGTAATAGTCAGAGGTTTGAAGAAGCCATGGTGAGATAGTATCTCCATCTTTTGAGCTGTCATCATGAAGAACTGAGCTCAGGGATTTTAGCCGTTAACATGTCCTAAGCTGTTCATGACACAGACTGTCTAGGAAACATCCTAAGAGACATCAATCAGGAGAAACTGGCTTGTCCATGTAGTTGATGAAGAAGGTTTATTTCCACTCTAAATCTATCTACTCATGAACCTGTTTATAAGGCAGTTCTTACATATGTGGCTGTTTTGAGTGTTGTCTAGCAATTAGTTTGGGAGGAAGGGCATTTAACAAAATCAAATTTTGAAATGTAAAACTAGACCTTCAGTCCCTATGCTTCTTAAGGCTCTAGTCTGTATTTTAGCACACAGAAGAGTAACAGTTCATGAAGCTTCAACCTTCAGCAACAATAGGGCAGCCCAGCTGGGTAGCTCCCTTCCCTTCTCATAATCCCAAGGATAAAGGCATTTTCTCCTCTTGCCTACATTGGTTTCAAGAGAGTGATATATTTCCTCATCTCTCAGCCAAGGTTTTTTGTTTTATCTACAGATACCTAGTTTCAAAGAAAGCAATAAACAGCTTTCTTCCACTGTCTTTTCTTTGAACTTTCATCTTCCAGATTAGAAATTGTAAAGATTAAGAAATGATTACATCATTCTTATTGACCTAAGACCCAGGACTGTCATCTTGTAGAAAATAGAACAGGCCTGCCTGAGTGACATGACGTAATCCTTACTCAGCTCCACTTATGCTTTTCTTCTTTATGCACGGAAAATCTGTGACATTAACAACTCTGAGTTTTGACCCATTAATGACCCATAAAACTAATTTAGTACATTTGGACTGACACCTTTTTTTTGCAAAAGAAATAAAATATAGATTAGAAAAAGAAATATGTTACGTTTCAAGGAGCTGGAGCCAATGTTTGTTTCAATTTATGTGTGAAGATCTACTAGGTTAGGGTGAAAATGTATCTTATTTGGAATCTCTGTAAATTTACGAAAATTTCATATTTTACAAAGCTAAGTAAATGGCCTGAGATGCAGCACATTGTTTTATTTATTCTCTATTGAAGTCACATTCACTTACAAGTTCGGTTTGAAACCACTCGACTTCCCTCCAGCCCCTTCGTGGTGACCTCCTCGGCCAGTGATTTCTCTTCCTGTGCTATGCATTTCTTCTCACTGCTTTCGCATTCCCAGCTTTGTGCTGTTAGACCTCACCTGAGATTACCCCTGTTCAGGGTTATAGAGGTTTTCCCTCATGATTTCTTCCAACAGCTGTTTTAAATGACATCTTAATACTCAATTTTTAGTTTAAAAAGTCTTTTTCCTCAAAGATGGAATCCAAATTCATTTCCTGTGTTCTTCCAAACCTCAGATGAATACACAACTTGCCTGGTAAAACAGGTCTTTAATCCTGGTATGGATTAAATATTGAATGATTGCTGTGCACATTATGGCATGGGTTAATCCAGGTCCCCTTAGATCACAAAAGGAAAACCTTAGAGTTAAGAATTTTTCTCAGGAATAGCTTTAAACCCTACAAAGATGCCCTTAGTAGGAACTAAGTAAAGTTCATTGACTTTAATTTTTAATGAAAATAATCATTCTTAATCTCACCCATGCTTAACTCTCTCATTGCCTTGATTTGCCTATATAACTTAGCCCTAAGGATAAGGACAGATGTGTGACACCATGGGATCTGCTTGCTTTACATGATCATATTCCACATATGTCTAAAACGCAGCATAGAAGTGGAGTAAGATCACAAAGATGGAAGTGTTTTCTAATAACCTTTGGAAATGAATCTACATAGTTGCTTTCATTTTTTTAAAGTTGTTATATACAGGGTATGAAAAAATAGTTGCTTTTTTTTTTTGGTTTTTCGAGACAGGGTTTCTCTGTATAGCCCTGGTTGTCCTGGAACTCACTCTGTAGACCAGGCTGACCTCGAACTCAGAAATCCACCTGCCTCTGCCTCCCAAGTGCTGGGATTAAAGGCGTGCGCCACCACCGCCCGGCCTATAGTTGCTTTTTTAATAGCTCTGTGAAAGAATGGAATCTCAAGCTCACATAAACATCTAGAAAGAGGCTGCTGATTTGCCTCATCTGGATGTCCTGATGGTACACAGACCTGGAGCTACAAGACAGGGTAATGCCCAGAGGAAGCTAATGTTAACTGCACAAAGCATTCTCTTCCTCACTTCCTCCAGTAAGACTGGGCTTTCCAGAGTCTCAGGAAAAGTGAACTGACCTGGAAAAATGATCTGACCTAAGGCTTTTCCGGAAGGAATTCAAGGGAATGCTACACTGAGGAACTTGACTGCAACCCACCCCATTGCCTCTTGACAGCTATGGAAAACCTGAAACAGTAAAATTACAGAGTGTGTCTCTATGTTCTCTGAAGTCACCTTCCCAAGGCATGCCCAAAGCTGGGCACCTCCTATCTGGTAAATGATTCTCCTGAGTGATGTAACAGGTAGAAAGGGAGGTTTCCTTCACAGGTCACCTCTTGACTTGTTGGCAAGTATTTGCAGAGACATAGTCACAATTTATGCTCTTCAAACGAAAGCCTGTTTGTATGTGAAAAATGATAACAGTCACATGCATCTGAGCTGGCAATAAACCTTGTGAAGTTGGCTGCTCCTCTTGTGACCTGATCCTAAGTTCTTCCTTATTATTATAGGATGCTGACTTAGATAGAAGACTGCCAGAAGCAGTGTGTACACCTGCTTCTCCATAAATATCCATCTGCCTTCTACTAAGCAAAACTTCAGTTCTTAACTTGAATCTCTGTCTTCATCCAGTGAGATTATGGCAAGCCATACGCATTGACTGAATATATGTATATATATACATATATATGTATATATATACATATATGTGTATATATATGTGTATATATGTATATATATACATATATGTGTGTGTGTGTGAGTGTATTTATATTCAACGTATCTGCCTTTCCTTCCTTGCCAATGTGAGTACAATACTTTAAAAGAGCAGGTTTCTGAGCCCTCATCCCTCAGTCTTTCATTGAACTTTCATTGTGCAGAGAAATGTAGGAGGGAATTTACAAATCTACAAGGAAATATCAGGTCCCAAATCTAATTCTTCTCCAAGAGCAAAGGTGTTGGATCCTGTTTTATGTCTTGAGGCTGAATTTAGCCTGTCCTCCTTCAGCTTAGCATATCTGTTCCTCTCTCAGCACTCTCATTTGCCCATGCATTCCTGAAAGGGCTTTCTTAACTTGAAACCGATCTTTGGCACATCTTGTCTCACCCTGGATAATATTTTGTCCAGGCCTGGATCACTCTGTATTACTATCACACAGCTTGATCCTTAACCTAATTTAGGATAGAGTTCAGTAGTCAGAGATCTATTTGCAAGTTAAAGCCTGGTTGCCTGTGTTCCTGAGCTCCAGTGTGAAGTCAAGTACAGGAGACTGGGATTTAGCCAGTGTTAACCAGAGAAAGCAATTGGTGCTGGGACAGTAAGGAGATGCAAATGAGTTGGAGTTGTGTGGCAAGGTGCAGGGCTTGATCAGATATAGAAGAAAAGATTTGATTACTCCAATCCAGGTTGCATGCCTTGAAACTAAGCCACCTGGAACCTACCTGCTCCAAACACTAGCTTTTTCAGAAAGTGAAAAGCAGGCTAGAAGGAAGACTGTAAGAAAGGGATGAATTTATGGCACTGTGATGCAGATCTGCTTATCATATTACAGTCCTGTCCATCTGAAATTCTTTTTTTAATTATATTCAACTAGTATCAGATTTATGTTGAAATATTTGACCTTTCCAAGTCAGTCCTTTGGGAAAAGGCAACAAGTAGGAAATCAAGCCATAATCCTAAAGATCTGATTCTCCTAAAAAATCAATCAATCAATCAATCATCAGAGGCAGTCCAAATGTAAACTCTGAGAAGTGACTGGCTGCATGGATTCATCATTTCCAAACAATGATCTTTGAAACCTGTTTCGCTGCCTTTGTTTGCCCCATGTTTGAGATCTGGATTAATGGCTGTAGGTTTCTCAGGTCAGTCTTTCTAATATAGAGAGTTTAAGTAAAGTAAGAAATGTTAAATGAAAGTTGACTGAGGTTCACAGAATGAATCTCATGCTAGTTGTTGGACTGTTTGGGCCAGGGAAATTATATGAAGCTTTCTAAAACTACAAAGTTTCTTCAGAAAAGTGTTAAAATGTATGGGTGTTAGTTCATGTTGTTGTTCATCCTAAGGGGTTAGTACCCTCGGAGCTCCCAGGGTCTCAACCACCAACCAAGGACTGCACATAGAGGGGTCTGATTGTTCAAGCAGCGTGTGTATGGTAGAGGATTACAAAATCGATCATCAATAGGAGGAGAGGACCTCGGCCCTGTGAAGGTTCTGTGCCCCAGTGTAGGGGAATGCCAGGGCCAGAAAGTGGGAGAGGGCGGGGTGGCAGGCATGGGGAGGGGGGAGGCAACAGGGGTTTGTTTTTGTTTGTTTTTTTGTTTTTTGGAGGGGAAACTGGGAAAGGAGAAATTCGCATGTAAATAAAGAAAATATCTAAAATTAAAAAAAAAAAATGTATGGGTGAACATGCTTAGTCATGTTTTGGTTAGCTGGTGGCAAGCTGGTTGGGAGATGGAGTCTGGCATGTCCTCAATGCTAATTTCTGTATAGATGGGGGCAATTTCTATGGTCAGCAGAAGTGTGATAGAGAAATAGTTTACACCTTCACCAAGGGCTTGTTGAGCTCCTACAGATGTGCAGCTGCGACTCTAAAATAATTATTGTGACAGGCAGCCCTCTAGACTTACTGAGTATTTGATTTTAGAGAAAAAAGATTTACACAAGCAAACAAATAAACAAATGCTTGTGATGTAGGGAGACACCAGGACAACCAGATGACTAGGTGACAGGGTGATTACTGTTAACCAGGTGGCCAGGGGGACATTTGAACAAATACTTGAATAACAAGAATGACTGAGACATAGGGAGATTCTAGACAAGAGCACTTGCCATTATATTTTTAAAGAAAAATAAATGAATTTTGTATAGACAATGTTTAAAAATAAAACTAAATAGCAAAGATGTGGGAGGGGAAGTTAAGCCCTCCCCCTGCCTGAGGAGCTATGGGCAGTTGAGGATTTCTGGAAGAGGATAGTCAGTTTTATTTAGGGGTGTGTCCCTGGTTGGTTGACCATGTTCCATTGGGAGGCTCCATGCCATGCACATGAACAACACTAGTTGGACTCTGTGAGTTAGGTTTTCTAAGGAGGACATCAAATTGGGTTAGGGTAGAATGGAGGCAGAATAAAGAGAAGTTAGAGGAGAAAAAAGTTATAGGCAGCGAATTTGATATTGCCAATGAACTAGTAAAACTATTATTTAAAAATACTAGATAATTTTAAAGTGGAACAGCATTGTTACAAAGCAAAAACCACATGTCACTGGTCTTGGCACTAATCAAGGCAAAATGAAAGAGAATGCCAAGCAAAGAGCACTTGAGAAGGCCATTTGGTCTGTAGTCTACCCGCAGGAGGAAGCTTCTAGTTCGTTTCAGTCAGAGAAAAAAACACAAGTTATTGAATTGAAAATTTACCTCATAGGAAAGACAATAGCTTTCCAGGTAAAAGTAACTCCCTTTAACAAAGCCAACTTGGCATCTGATTCTGAAGCTTTTAAAGTTCCTTCATCGTAAAAAAGCACCTCCCAGCACACTTACATACCTAAACATGGTGCTCATTAACAAAGAAATGTAAGTGGAAGGTAACACTCATGTCCTTTAGTCTCTTCACCAGCTGGCCTTGTCTTAGTTTGACCTGTAGCATTGGCTCTGAACAATCCCAGTAATCTCTCTTCTGTTCCAGCTTCTTCTCTAATATAAGTGGGAGCAGGCTACCCCTCACGCCTTCTTTTCTTACATTTTTCCTAATGCCCATTGGAGTACTGCATATTGCTAAAGCCTAGTTGTTTAACATTTGAAATGCCTGGTCCCATGGCATTTCAAAATATCCTACGAATGTAGATACGCTCCTCTGTAACTTCATGGTGAATTCTGACTCAGAAAGATAACAAATGTAATAGATGAAAATAAAGTCATGTGTGAAAAAGGAGCCTGGTCACTAGAATACATAAAGATAGATCACTGTTGTCTGTCTTACAGTAACATTGAATTCGGATATATCCAGCCTCACTATTAAAAAGAAAGCCTGAGCCAGTTGCTGCACATGGTTTATTTACAAAGTGAAGGTGAAGCTATGCTACTTTGACCTCCATATATTTCTAACACAGTTTCACTTGTCATCCCAGATGAAATTGTAAAAACTTTGTTAAAACTTTTGCTCTAAATAGGGTAAATAGATTTAAGAATATCTCTTTGTAGTAATATTTATTTATTTATTTGATTTTCACTATGTAAGCAGTTTAGATTTCATATTGTAGTCTAGCTCAGCCCAAATGCACAATTATTACTCTTAACGGCAAACACCTGGTTGTTCCAGATCCCCATTCTGTAGGTGAGCTTGAAAGCCTTTACCCAAGGAATAGGGCACTGGTTTTGTTCCAGGAAAAGTGATATCATGTCTAACTTGCTGGCATTATGCCTTCTATTCTATGATATGTCTATAAAGTCCTGAGATGATCTTAGCCTATTTCCGTGACAAGTTCCCCATACCAAATGGGTTAAGACAAGCTTAATGTGGGTGTATGAATAAAAAGTGATAATCAAATGAGTTTCCTGTCGTGCCACAGGTAGTAAGAGTGCTTGTATAAACCATCTTTCAAAGCACTACCCCTTTAACTGAAGTTACAGCTTTCAGTTCTCCAATTGTCTACTCCTCTTCAGTTTGTGAGTCAGTAAGCTGACATCTGGCCCTGCTTCTCCCTGACTCACAAGTGCTTCCCTACTAGCTGCCACATATTTTTCCGAAGAGAAGGGAGTGGAGCCTTTGCTGTAAGTCAAAAGACAATGGGAGACAGAGGTAAGAAGAGAGGTGGCATCCATATCCCAAGTGTGTTTCACTAGTCAAGGATAAAAGGATAAGAGAATGGGAAACTTAAGGGCAGGAGGAAAGGGTTGACCAAAACAAAGGATGTATGAAAACACCACATGGCATCCTAATGTCTTGCAATGTAATTAAGAGGATCTGAAGGGAGGTACTGCATGACTTGGAACATGGTGTCCATAGAAGCAAAGCATTACTAGATAAAAATCGCAGTACCAGGTACAGGATACCTCTATAAGAGCTGCTGGTCAAGGAAGTCCTAGAAACCTTCCTGGTTTCTCCATATATTTCAATCCATGTGTATGATATTGTCAGTAATAATTCTGGTGGGTAACCAAGAGGAATGTCAAAGACCTGTAATACTTTGTACACAGTTTGATGCTATGTCAGCCTTCCTAATAAACAGTAGCAAGTGTCCTCCACCCCTGAGAACCTATGGCTTTCCCAGGCCCACCTGTGTAATAATGGCACAACTGTGAGGGGTGCCTATGTGATCTCTGATTAGATTTCATACTCACCTTCAGAGGAAGGAATATAGCTGGCACTGTAACTTGGTTAAATGTCCATGACTGGGAAGGCTGCACATTTCCTGGATGGGAAACACTTACTACTATTCTTTAGGGAGACCAGCACAGCATCAACCTGCCCTTTAAATGTCTGTGTTTACAACAATAGACAAACAGTACTCTCAGCCTTCATCAGAGAAGCCTCATTGTGGGAAGCACATGATGGCCCAAGACGGCAAGAATTCCCTAAAGCAGACATTCATTCTACCTGCACTGAGGCTTAGAAACCATTGTGTTAGGAAAGAACGAATGAGCTGGAAGGTAGAGAAGAAGATTGCCATAATCAGAGATCGGAAAAGAAACCCAGAAAATATATACGTTTTCATTTAAACTTTGTAAAATAGAATAATAAACCACAAGTCCAGGACTATGGCCTGGATCTAATGAAACTAAAGCAATCACCATCTCCCTCAGGTTCAGGAAATGTCAAGAGCATTAAGTTTCAAGAACACAAGCTCAGAACAAGACAAAACTAAAGCTTTAGCATTTAGCTAATAATTTTGCTCAGTATTTTAAAATACATTTTAGTGGTCTCTTAAATATTATAAATTAGAAATCTGCTTGATTTTTTACTTCCTCAATATCCTTGCATCTGCTGTGCAGAATCTTCTTGAGAGACCTCTCTGGCCACAGTGAATAGGGTTAACAGTACCAGACCTCAGGCTTTTCTTTGTCCTCCCCTCATGAGCTTAGCTTTCAACCTCACCATGCCCTCCTTTCTCCAACCTTAACATGAAGATGCTTGGTTACTTGCTTGGCAGACTTGTGATAGACATTAAGCGTGAAGTGCTCAGGACAGGGCACATAGAATCACTTCGAAAAGAAGCGCTTCAGGAGCACATGGTGGTCTCTGGCGACTTCTGGAACACTTGGTGGTCTCTGGAGATAGACCACTGGCCTTTTTGGAACACGGCAGCAGAACTGAGGTCTGAATGGAATTCTCTGGAAGTCCTGCCCAGCAGATGCATAGTTGCTCATTCCTGTTTACTTGGAGCTATGTGCTAGAATAATTGTCATGGGGAAAAGCTATGAACATTAATATAACTGTGGCCAAATTAGAAAGTTTTACTTTAAAAGTTGAATTGAATTTTTCCTTTTTTCTTAAATGGAAAAGTTATCCAGCAATCTTCTGAGCTGCTTAGATTCATTGAAAGAGAAAAGGTTGTAAAAAGTAGATTCCTGGGGTGCTGGCCTTATCATGGCAGCCAAGGGGACTGTTTCTTCACCTGGGAAAGCCAAGTTAATAGCACCATAACCGCTCCGCATTGCCTGTGTCCTCCATAACCACACCACATTGCCCATGTCCTCCATAACCGCTCCGCATTGCCCGTGTCCTCTATAACCGCTCCGCATTGCCCGTGTCCTCCATAACCACTCCTCATTGCCCATGTCCTCCCCCCAAAGAAAGGCATCTTTTACACAAGAGTGGCTGAGACCCAGCTTCCAGCCAAATATGATAGTGTTTGTACTTTCTACGGTATAAGACAAATAAGGAGTATCTGTGATAAAACAGAAGTCCTAGAAGCAAGGGCATAGTGGAAAACATCAGTGAGGGCAAGACGCCTCCATTACATGACCCACGGAGATGAGGAAGGCCATCAGTTTTCACATTCTCATATTCTGGGGACACAGCCCTTCATGCATCCTATGAACTACTTGGTTGTCCCATCAAGAATGCCCATGGAGCCATTTTGGGATCTAGATTTCAGGTGACTCACTCTTTCATGTAGGTCTCCTGGAAAGAAGATAAACTAACCTACAGAAAAGGCACTGGATTTCTGCTCACCCCACCCAATTCTAACTTTCAGAAATTCTAGCCCAACCTTAAATTCTCGTGATGAATGGCTTTTCCAGGTATGATGTTGGCCCTGACAAAACCTGAGTAAGAGTCTGCGTAACTGCCACTCCCCACCAAAGGAATCAACATGCAGAAAATGCAAAAGAATGATCACTCTGTTCCTGATGTGACACGACTTCCCTCTGGACAAATGTTAGTCAGTCTGGAAAGTTTTCAAAAGAATCCCCACCTTCACTCGGGGCTGCCAGTTTGACAGCAATCATCCTTATAAAAAAACAACAACTAAACAAAGAAAACAAGAAAACAGTGGTCAGATTCTACATATTTGCCTGATCTCTCAAGTATATTTACTAAGGATTCTGCTAAAAACAGCAAGAAGGTATGAAATTCAAAACCATTGCTGTATGTAGAGTCCAAATGTAAAGAAACAAACCTTCTTTTTGGAAAATCTAAGTGCTGATAAAAATGTCAGTCACTTTCAAATACTGTGAAGAATGAGTACTTAAGTGATTTTAAAATGAATTAATATAAAACACATATAAGTTAAATAAAAGAATATATGTAATGTTGCTACAATGATAGAACCCATCAATAATGAAAATACTGGGGAGTTATAGGCACACACAATTAAATTCTATATTGTAGATAATTTTTATTGATATATATGACTGAAAATGTCTTAAAAGAAACAAAATATTCTAGGCGGGTGCAGAGAAAAATACCTGTGATAAGAAAACATTTGTTTCTTAGATGGTCATGATTAATGAAAAAAATAAAATGTAATATGAGAAAATTTAATAAAATATAGAAGTTAATTATGGAAAATAATTGCTGTAAATGACTATTAACCAGTCAATTTTCTCAAAATGCAAAGATCCATTACTACAAAGTTCATGGTTATTCTATATAGACTTAACCTTGCCTTCTTGGTATGTACAGTCTAGAAAGGATTTGGCCAAGCTAATAGGCAGTGACACAACCATAGTGAGCAATGCAAGGCATGCTCAAAGCATATAGGGTGTCCATCCTGTTACTCCAGGTATACTAGTGAAGGAAACTCCTATTGATAATATATCCCACCTTTCCAAAGAGCTAGCAGTTGAAGCAAGCAAACAAACAAAAAAGATGTTCTGTGGCAGATTGAAAGGCACATATGTGAAATAAGAAGCATTGGCTTTGGAATGGCCATGAATGTCTATTAAAGCCACCCTAAATTGAAGTCCAGAATCTCTCGAATGACCTATAAGGAAAAGCATTTGGCAGTTACCTCTGTTTGAACTTGATACTCTTGATGTTGGTATTCATCATTACTGGGAGCGCTCTGATACCAAATGATTATGGTTGAAGTTAAAATTTACAGTCTAACTCTAACACCATTAAATGCAACACACAAAGGTGTCCCACCTCAACAATACATCAATGTGTTTAAACCTCCTCATTAGATAGTGTGCTCAAGGAAAATGATGAGGCTCCTCCTCTGAGTAGTCCATGCTTTATACTGACTTAGCTCTTCTGTGCTCTCCATCATTCCAGCATGCTTGTGCATAGGCAACCTGATGAAGAATTAGATGGCACAATTTTTGCTTCCTAGGAGAATTACATTTCCCTAGAGAAGAGGGTCAGTTGACCTAAAGAAATAAAAATGAAGCACAGTGACTGCTTTGTATACAAAGAATAATTAGCATACTTAGGAACCACCAAATTTTCTCAAATGACTATCCTTATCAGATTAGTAATGACTTCATTAAACACCTTTTCCTTGAAAAATAAGGTTTCCTAAAAATGTGTGGAGTTTGGATGAGAGTGGGAAGGGAGGAGAGATTTTCTGACAAAGAAATCAGTCAGGAAAAAGCTCCAGAGACAAGGATGCCCCTTTAGTTCCCAGAAGTCTCTGGGCCTATCTAAAATAAGGGGACATTTGCAGAGAAAATAGTTGCTCTGAATTGGCTAGCTGGGATAAAGTAGAGAAACACAAAAAAGTGGAGTCGTCCAACAGTGGGAAAGTGTGAGGCTGTGAGGAAATGATGCTGGAAAGTGACAACAAAGTCCAATGCAGGAAATCCACAAGCAGGAAATAAAGAAAAAGGGAGTCCACTGGCACAGGAAACAGAGAAACAGCCTTGACCATTTTTTGATGTAAAATGAAAAACAGGAGCCAATAACATGGAGTGGGGGGGGAAGAGACATGCAGAGATGGAAAAAAGAGAGAGGGAAGGAGAGAGCAGGGAAGGGAGGGAGAGACAGAGAACCACAGATGCAAGAGAATGCTTGGCTATCAATGTTAATGGTAACCAGTTGATGGAGAGAAAAAGGGAAAGATGCTGACATTTGTCTTACTCCCCCAGGATACTGAAATATCAGAGATATTTCCTTATAAGGTATAAGAGAAGCATATAGATATAGAAAGAACAGAGCTCTGTATTATAAGTGGTATGTTTATATGAGTTTCTTTTCAAAAAATTGTATTACATTCTCTCTCTCTGTCTCTCTCTGTCTCTCTCTGTCTCTCTCTCTCTCTCTCTCTCTCTCTCTCTCTCTCTTTCTGTGTGTGTGTGTGTGTGTGTGTGTGTGTGTGTGTGTGTGTGTGTGTGCATTTTCATCCATGAGTCATGACACAAGGTGCTTGTGAAAATCAAGATGACTTGTAGTCGTCAGCTCTTGCGCTCCATCATTTCAGTCTCAGGGATTGAACTCAGGTTGTCTGGTGAGGCTGGGTGGCACACACCCTGACCACTGAGCCATCTCACCAGCCCACATGAGTTGCTCTTAAAGGAAAATTGCAGAATAATGATTATGTAAACCCTATTTTTGCAGAAGAACTCTTACTTTAAAGCAAACATAAACCAAATGCCAAGTGTGTCCTCTAGTTAGAAAAAGACCAAGCCATTTGCAGGTGTGAAGGTCTTAGAACCACTTTCTGTACAGAATCCCTCATTCCATGGTATCCTGGGAAACAGTAGCCACAGGAATGTGTGAAAGGAGGAGGTGAAGTGGCAGTGAAAGGGATTACGTCTTGCATCTCATGCCATAAACTAAGTGACACTACCAAACTGAACTCCTGCTTCAGATCAGACTGACCAAAGGGAAAGGCCAGCTTCAAAGAGCAGCAGAGATCTGTTTTCTTTTCCTTTGCACAAGATGATAGAGTAGCCGGTTATGACCCTTTAATCCATCTCCCATATAGCAAAGGTCTAACCCAAACCTCTAAATCTGAAGGTAAACTTGTTCTCTTCTTTCCCCCTAGCTTCATCGGACTAAACTATGCTTGCTTTTCTCCTGTTTAGATAAGGAAGCCTTTACTCCCCTTCAGGCTTTTTTGAGCCGTTCTTCCAGGCAGTCCTATTCATTGCTACAAGCACTAACCTAACGCACCTCAGTGTGTGTGTGTCTGTCCTGCTATCTCTAATTCCACTGTGCACCCACAGAGCCCGCTGCAGAAAATAGTGCTCAGTAAGCATTAGTTGACTGAGAAGCTAGGAAAGGGAAAGGGGAGGTGAGAAGGGCAGAAAGGAGAGAAGGAAATCAGAAGGGAAGAATGGAAAAGGGAAGCAAGAAAACTAGACATGTCCTCCTGAAATCACAGTCAGCACAACTTCCTTCCACCCCGAGGGGATGAACAGGATGACGGATGATGCCTAACAGCTAACTCTATCAAAAATAAAGAAGATATTAGCAAATCTATTCCATCACATCCTTGAGGTTTTCAAAACAATTATACACTTTCTTTTCCAAACAAATCACCTTTTATTGAAGGGAAATAGAAATTGAAGTGTATGCAGAGCAAAGGCAGCAAGCGGCCTGGGAGGGGACAAGCTCCACTGCCATTGGAGCGGTCCCTGTGGAGGCCTGGCTGGGGATGCAGGGTGGGGGGCTGGGGATGAGGGATGGAGGATGGGGTCGGGGAGGAGGCAGAAGGAAATGCAGATGGAGAAAAGAGGTTTGATGCAGGGCAGAGTGGGAAAGAAAGTAACAAGTAGGAAGAAGCTATTCTTTCTCTCTCTCTCTCTTTTTTTTTCAAGACAGAGTTTCTCTGTGTAGCCCTGGCTCTCCTGGAACTCACTCTGTAGACCAGGCTGGCCTCTAACTCAGAAATCCGCCTGCCTCTGCCTCCCAAGTGCTGGGACTAAAGGTGTGTGCCATCACTGCCCGGAGCTATTCTTTCTCTTTGACTTCTTTTTTTTTTTTTAGATATTTTCTTTATTTACATGTAAATTTCTCCATTCCCGGTTTCCCCTCCAAAAAACAAACAAACAAAAACAACAAAAACAAACCCCTGTTGCCTCCCACTTCCCCATGCCTGCCATCCCGCCCTCTCCCACTTTCTGGCCCTGGCATTCCCCTGACTTCTAAGCAATAAATGCACTTTGAAAACTCATTTAAACACACACACACAGACACACACATCTCAGAGACTTTCAATTGAGTACTGGAAAATACATTCTGACCCTAAAACCATATTTCACATGGGTCACATGATACAATTGACTTTAGCTGTCCTGTTGGAAATTTTACAGATATATTGAGTAAATCCCTGGGTTCACCTCTAGAAAAGCACTCAGTCATCACTGCCGAGGGCTGTGCCTCCCGTCATCAAATCCTCGCCCACAGCCGGAGTAACTGACCTAGCCTAAGAATCAAGCTGATGCTTACCAAATGAATGTCTGCACATGCTGCATTTCCATTAGCAGGAGATGAAGCAATATAGATAAGCAGCCCTGCTCTTCTGCTGGGTTAGATGCTCCCGCTGACTCATGAGCATCCGCGAGTTCTTGGTGGACACCATATGCTGAGCTGTTCACAGCAACACTGTTTATTATGCTTTCGTATTAAGAAGCTAAAACAGCAAAAGAATATTAATATAATTAGTCTTGGACATGAGAGCAAGCCCACGCACAGGTTAGTACTTGTTAACAGCCCTTGACGAAGGCAGGAATCATCAAAAACGCAGGCCATTAGGCCGAGGGTGTAATTGTCAACAGAAATACTATCTCCTCATTGGCTGGGCATTAGTCAGTGGAGGGACTTCAGTGGCAACATTCATCTTCAGAGGTCATGCTAATGTGCTGGGTGGCAAATCTCCAACTTAACCTTTCCTCCTCTCTGCTCCCTACACAGGCCCAACAGCACGTTTACTAAAGAAATAATAGGTTTGGGAGGATTCTACTCCGCCCCACGGCCTACAAATGGCCAGCTGTGGATTCTTGACTCTTTCTTTCCTTTCTCTCTGCCCCCGTCCCTGAGGAAGGCGAGTCTCTATCCCTGAGCCACATTCGGATGATATTCCCCACAGCTGTCTTCCAGGAAGCTTCCTGTTCACACCCAGGCCTTCTGGTTCAAACAGGTTCACCTTCCAGCAATACTCAGGCACTTGCCATCCTTATACCTCTCCCACCCCCGCCTTCTCACTTAGTTCATCCCTCTCTCAGACTTTCCAGAAGAGAAGTTAACTCTCTCGACCTCTTAGATCGCTCCTCAGGTAGCGGCCCTCTGCCCTTGAACTTGCCAAATCACTAAAAGCTACAATGACTGACACTGTTGAAATCTTGCAAACTAGTTGGTCACTGAACTAGTCACTCCAGATCTCTTTCTGGGTGTAACTCTCCACAGCTATGGCCCCTGCTTTCTCTCTGCATCACCCCATTGGGCAGAGGTCCAGCTCGATGTCACTCTCTTACTCTGCTCAGAGACAATGGCTGTTCTCATGGTTTTTGTTTTTTGTTTTTGTTTTCATTTTTGTTTTTTTTTTTTAAATCTGTTTATGTCTGGAAAAATCCACAAGGAAATGTGATACTCAGTAAATATAATGATGAAAATATTTAAAAATGAGAGTTTGAAGAGAGGTACCTCATATGGGTAGGTAAAGGGTTCCCCCAAAGTCATAGGTTATTAAATAGAATACCAGTGTCAGGGTCCTTGCGAGTTGTTAGCTAGGGAGGCCATTGAGTTACACAAACAATACAATCAGTTGTCATTGCTGTTGGAGGGAGGCCCACCAAAACAGACCCTACTATTGAAGAGGCCAAAAGTCTTGGTCACAGGATATAAAAAATTCAACCTATCCTTCTCTGGGAGCCTCCTCCTCACTGGCTACCTTACATAGTTCTAGAAGGTTCTCTGCAGGTTACTCAGGGAGAACAGATACTAACAGGCTTACCTTTGCTGTGGACCCTGCCTGCAACCATACAGACTGGCACAATAATGGGAAGTATGTTATAGCAATAAGCCATCCACTTTCTAATTGGATTTGATTCCCGTTCTTCAAGAGGGAATTCACACGTGGAACTATAAACCTAATGAAATACTGATGAGGATACAGACACGATGGGGGGAGCTACTGCCAGAACTTTTGCTAGACAGACATGTTGTGTCTGTTAATTTGCCTTCTAAGTTAACCGTGCATGCCCACAGGTGAGCACTGCTCTCAGCTTTTGTCAGAGAAACTTCTTATTGTCATGCTCAATGATGATTGCAAAGATCCACGAGTGGCCAAAATGCTGATAATAAATGGTAATTGGATGTCTAGATCCAATTGGATGGAGCATCTGTACAACCCCCAACAAGGCTCAGAAAGTAACAAAGAACGAGCTGAATGAATGAAAGAGCAGGACAGGTTATGGAATGCTGACTTCTGTGCATGATGTGACTTTTGCACTACTTTTTTAGAAGGTTTATATTGTTTTTAATTATGTGCATCATGTGTCTCTGGGTGTATGGGTGTGAATATGTGCATGTGAATGTAAGTTCTTACAAAGTCCAGAAGAGTGCTTTTGGACATCCTGGAGCTGGAGTTACAGGTGGATGTCACTCAGCCAACAGGGGTTCTAAGAACCGAAGTCGGGTCTTCTGCAAGAGCAGTAGATGGTAGTGACAGCTTTTTACTGCTGGAAACTGCTGGACCATCTCTCCCATGCCCATCGCAACTGTGAATGCCTGTGTAAGATCGAGTCAAGATGGAGCCTGTCAGCAGTTTGTCGTGGAAGGAGTAGGGGACTGACGGGGCTTCACTTACTCCTGAGGATTCATCCATGGTCAATGGTTGATACAGAGAGGAGAACATCTTCTTCAGTGCTATAGTCACAGGAAGTTGCCCAGGTTCCAGAACACCAACCATCACCTGTGCTCTGATAAACAATCCTAATAAAGCAGGCAAAGAAGGCAGGGAAGAGGGAGGGCAGCTATTCAGGAAGAAGCGGGGGTGATGGAAGCAGTTGGGAATAAGAGAAAGTGGGACAGACTTGATCAAAATACATTACATACATGTATAAATATATCATATCATCTTAACGCATCATTAAGGTACACTAATGCAAACATTGGCAGGGATTGGAAAATGGTTCAGGGGTGAGAATGCTTGCTGCACATGCATGAGAATCTATGTTCCCATCCCCAGTGACCAACCACATAAGAAGCCAGGCACGGCTATGTTCTGCTATAGTCCAGCACAGAGGGAGAGGAAGGCAGGAAGAATGATGAGGCCTTCTAGCTACCAGCCAACCTGAAAAAATGACAAACTCTGGGTCAGTAAGAAATCTTTTTTCAGGGGAATAAAGAGAGAACTAGAGAGCCTTCCCCTCTCCTCCACACGTGTACACAGGTGTGTGCTCTTGTGTTCCCACATGCACAAACATACTAACTCCATACTCATAGAAAACACCCCTAAAAGTCAATTTATTCTTTTCTCAATGTAGTTCAATTATTCAGCCTTCTGCCTTCCTTTTAGGTATGTTAGTTTACTCCTGAGTCACTGTCTTACAGATATGCATCAGTACTTGGGATGTGAGGACGGACAGCACATGAAGTTGTAACAGAGGAGAGAAGATGGGAAAGAAAGTTCTAATGTGTATACAGAACAAACAAAAGAAGTATGAGTGCTTGTTGATCTCCGACATGTGCATGCACGGTGCAAAACTTAGAAGCAAAACTATATGACAGATGGTTCTGTTTCAGACATCAGAAAAGTTCAGGGCATGGGGTTGCCTTGAATATTATCTTTAAATTAAATGAAAAGGACAGGAATTAGATGAATTTCCTAAAATTTGTATATGATATAGTAGAAAAATAAATCTCTAATCCACAACTTCAGGTCTAGTGACTAGCATTTAAATATGCAATATATTGCAGTATTTATTTATTTCTGCAAAGGCTAATGTGTAAATAATTAATTAATAAGTCTAAGAGAAGTGGTTGAGGATTTCTTACATGTTAGGGATGTCCCAGGAGTTCAGGGAATAAGCCAATCATAGTCGTTGTTCTCATGGGACAGATGACCAAATGCCTAATAACTGCTGGGAAGAAAGATAGGACAGTGTATAGAGAACAAGAGGTGGGAGAGGCATGTCTTGTTGGCTAGACAAGTTGGTTCTCTCATTTGGAGTCTGAGTGTCCCCCAGAGTCCCATAAGTTAAAGACTTGATTCCCAGCCCATGGGTGTATTAAGAGCAAGCATTTAAGACAGGACTAGGTAGGAATAAGGTATGTCATTGGGACCATGCCCTTGAAGAGAATGTTGAGGCCCAGCCACTCCTTGTCCTCTGTCTCTTGCTCCAGTAGATCACCTCAGGTTTTTGCTGCTGCAGCTGTTTCCTGAGAAAGGAGCTGACTGCTGATAGTGGACTCACTATGTAATTTAAACCTGAAATCCTCCTGCCTCCACTGCTCCAGTCGTGGATATAGGCACATGGGACCATGTCTCACTTAACTCAAAACACTGAACTCAGTTTCAGTTTCTTCCCTGTTGCGACCTGGTTCTAACACCTTTTCTTTGACTTAGCCCCAGAGAGCCACCAGGAGCAAAAAAGAAGCCGGGAGGAGGAAGAAGGTTCCGACATGTCTAGAGGCTCCGGACTGTAGGTCTAGTTAGAAGCTTGCTCACTCTCTTTCAAAGCCCCAAGTCTTCCCCCCTGGTATAGGCAAAGGCTCCTGCAAGGGGGGCTCAGCTCTTGTCTCCATCTCCAGCAGCTCTCCCACTCTTCTGGGTGACTGACTGGTAGAAGGGAGCCAGTTTCTACCTATAGCCAGTCTCTTTCCAATCTCCAGGCCTGGTTGAACCATCATCTGATTCAATCAGCTGAGGACCCCATCTCGAAGAGCTCTCGGTGGGCCTGACATCCATTTCTAGAGCAAGGTTGGAATGATAGAAACTAATATTTCCCCAACTCTCTTAACAGAAGGAAGATGAACCTCAGAGAAAGTCTATTAGATTAGGCCTTCGAAGAATTCTGTTGACCAATACCACATTCAAAATTCACCTGTACCCACCCCATCTTTGACTCTATCGGTGAAACAGAACAGAATGTGTTTTATGCGCCATCGTTTTGCTTGTCAATCTACACCTCCAAATGGGAGGGCATCCTAGTGTTCAATTGCAAATTGGGTACCAATTTTTATGGGTGCTGTAATCTAGCAGAGGTGGAGCATCTTCACAAAAAGTGAGGAAAAGGTCTCCTCTCAGAATCTCTAGAGGCTGGATAGAACCATCCTCCATGTTTGCCATTCATGGTCTGCTTGCTTCTCCTTCCTTGATTCAGTCAGCTGCTATCAGTTTCCACCAACTGATTTACAGCCCGTAAGGAAAAACAAAAATCAAAAAAAAAAAAAGCAGGACAAAAAAACCTAACCACGGGTGCATTTCAGAGAAAGCATCTGGGTTAAAAGACTGCTTATAAAACAACATCTTTTCTATCTATTTCCACATTAGGCGATTTACCTCCAGGTCCTCTTCTGTGGCACCTTGATGGTACTGTCCCTGTAATTAGATGGGACCATTGCTCCCTCTTGTGGTCATTTCTAAGTGCTGCAGAACAGGAGTCCTTGACCTTCCACAATCCACTCTTCTGATAGCTTATTCATTGTGGTCTTTGAATGACATTAACACTCTTAGGTACCCTGTGATCCAAGTAATTTCAGCCAACACTTTGCCTGAGACTAATCTGAACATCCCATCTCAATAGCGAAAATTTTAGATTTATTTGCTAACTATTTCTTGCTGCTGGCAGATTAACACAATAATAATTCTTTCATTTTTAAAAAACTAATTATCTCACCTGTTTTTTTTAATTAAGCTTTTGCCTTCAAATAACTGTAAGTTAATTTGCACCCGTAGAAAATGACACAGAGATCCAGTGTGCAAAAGGAAACATTTTGCAAAGCTTTAGTATTACATTAAACCCAGGACGATGATGCAGGATAAAGATGCAGGAAAAAGATGCTCATGCCATTGAGACCCCATAAGACCCTTCACCTTTCCCCTCCTCATGCACCTCCATAGCCTCCTGATTCTGCTTAATTTTTTTTCTCACCTGGCAATCATTAATTTTCTCTACATGTCTCTAATTTTATTACTTCAAGAACATTATCGTAAAATGAAACCGTGTGGTATACAATCATCTGAGACTGGCTTTCGTCCAAGCTGTTGTGTGTACCGGTTCATTGCTTCTCATCGCTGAGGGGTGTCTCACAGTGTACTTGTACTGACATTTATTTCACCACATTCATGTTAATGGACATCTGGATTGTCTCAAAGCTGTTAGAAACACTGGTATGTAGGGTGTTAGGGGCATATGTGTTTTTATGGGGATGTGTCCATGAAAGCAATTGCTATTTGGCACAGTGGTATTCCTGTTAGCTTCTAAAGCAGCTGTTGATGTTGTATTACATCTCCAATAGTATGCCTATGCTTCCTTCCTTCTCCCTGGTGCTGATAATGAAAGGGTAGAGATGGTACTACCACTCTCTTAGCCAAAGAAGGCATGGAGAACATGAGCCATGGTGCTAACTCAGTGGAAATCAGGAGAGCTGTGATTTTGAATGCTGATGCTGTAACAGCTGCACTTGGAAAGCAGTCTAAACCTGTGATGGCCTAGAAGAAACTGCTCAAATTGCTGTAAGTTTTGCTCATGGAGACAAAGAGATCAGCAGCATCACTTCTGATGCAATGACTTAGGTTAGAAGAAAGGACATGATCACTGCACCAAACTTGATCCTTCAAGTTATAAAGGTTTTAGCCAATGCTGCGGCCATTACAACGGGAGAACAATAAATACTGAATAGAGTTGGAGAAGTAACAAAGAAACAAAAAGTGACATTACTGTTGCAAAGTCACTTGATTTAAAGGATACATATTTGCACTAAACAAATGAGGAGCATCTTAACCCTGAACATTGTTGGCAGCAACCCAAAATGATGCAGGCACAGTGAATAGCAGAATAGCATTTCTCAAAGCCTTAGATATAGAATTGGAATGAAAAGACAAATCTCAATTCTGTGAATATTTATATAGGGAGGCATGGACTGATGTTTGTTCTCCCACACTTCTAAGTCATTCTCAGAATTTCAGCAAAAGGCAGAAACTACTGTACTGTCCACCAACACAAGGACAGATAAACTGAGTGTGAGATGTACGTATGGTGGAACATTACTAAACCTTTAAAAGACAATTCTGACATGTGTTACAACCTGGACAGACCTGGAGGGCTCTTTGTTATGTGAGGTAAGAAAATCGCCAATGGGTACCTCGGATTCTATCATGTGAAGCCAGACCAGTCAGATTCACAGAGAACAGAGTAGCAGGGGCCAGGATCTTGGGTAGGGAGCAAGCGGAATCACTGTGTAACAGGCTCAGAGTACCAGCTTTGCTGGATGGGAAGAGTCAATGACTGGATAGTGGAGAGATGACATGCTAAAAGCATTTAACATCAATGAGCAAATGAACATATTGTAAAAATGACAATTTTTGTATCATATGCATTTTGCTACAGTAAAATGAGAAAATCAGATATATTTGCATGTGATTTTGAAAGGTTTGCAGCTTTCTCTGTTCATCTTTGTGCTCTTCCCTTGTTAGTGCTGCTCAGATGGGCATCTGAACCGATGAATACTGCGTGAACCCAGCAGAATGATGTTCCCTTTACTTTTCTTCTTTGAGGTAATTTTAAGTATTCCAATGGGGATATTTTTGCCTCCCTATATAAATTCTAGAGTGCTCTCATCAATGTCTACTAAAAATAATCTTTCTGAGTTGTGACAAGAGTTATATTAAATCTCGGCATCAGTTTTGAGAAAATTGCCATATTCATTCATCATCAAAGAGGCTTCCCCAGGCAGCATGGGAAAACAGATGCAGAGACCTCTAGGCAGGCATCAAGAGGAGAGTCTAAATGGGATGTTGCCATTAAATCCCGCCTCGCAATTCTGCAGGGAAGTGGAAAGACTGTAAGAGTCAGAGAGGATAGACACCAGGAGAACAAGGTCCTCTGAATCAACTAAGCAAATTATATACAAGCTCACAGCAATGGAAGTAGAAAGCACGGGCAGGAAGCATGCATCTGTACCATGTCTTCTGCATATATACTAGAACTATTAGCTTGGTGTTTTTATAGGACTCCCAAGCTTGAGGATGAGTGTCTGCTACTTGTGTTTACTCTTCAAACTCTTTTCCTTCACTTGAGCTGACTTATTCAACTTCTACATGACGGTTTTTGCTTTATCTTATTATATTTTATTTTGTCACATTAAGAAGAAATAAGCCTTGACGTCAGTTTTGAGAAAATCACATACTGAGCCTTCCAATCCATGATGATGCAGCTTCTCCATTTACCTGGATCTTCTCTGCTGTTCGAGTCAGCATTTTATAATATTATGTATATAATGTCTCTGTGTTTTATTAGATAGATATATTTAGGGGAGTCGTAAGTGCAGCACCACACTCTGCCTTGGTTGTCAGAGGGACCTACCCTGCCCTGCTTGGCTGAGGGGGTGTAGCTATTGTCCGAAAGTGCTGGGTTGCTCAGCTGCCTACTTCCTGCTCCTCTGGTTACAGCACAGGCTGCAGCTGGAGCCTGCAGCTTGGTTTTGTGGTTTGGACCATCTCATCCACACTCCTGGGCTTCCAGTCTCAGTCTGGGATAAAGTGGACAAAGAAACAAACAGAGCAACAACCTAACCCACCTCTACGACTTCCCTTGGGTTCCCAATCTCCATACAGTGTGCTGCTGCCATCTTGTCTCTCAGCCTTGATGTGTTGACTACACCTAAATCAATTGTTCTCAACCTGTAGGTTGGGGCTCCAAGCAACCCTTTCACAGGGGTCACCCGAGACCATCAGAAGACACAGATATTTGCATTATGATCCGAAACAATAGCAAAATTCCTAGCATGGCTGCCCTCTGAGAGGTCCAAAAAAGCAGCTTAAAGAGTCAGACACAGATACTAGCACCCAACCTACGGACAGAAGCCAGGGACCTGTGTGATTGAATTGGGGAAAAGCTGGAAGAAGCTGAGGCAGCTCCATGGGAAGACCAGCAGTCTCAACTAACCTGGACTCCCGAGATCTCTCAGACACTGAGCCACCAAACAGGCAGCATACACTAGCTGATATGAGGCCCTTAACACATAGACAGTAGAGGACTGCTGGGTCTGGCAGGGAGGAGGGTAAAGTCTGGACTGTAAAAAAGGATTAAAGAATAAAAATAAATAAATATAGATAGATAGATAGATAGATAGATAGATAGCAGAATTACAGTTATAAAGTAGCAATGAAATAATTTTATAGTTGGGGGAGTCACCACAACACGAAGAACTTTAATGAAGGGTCTCAGCATTAAGGTTCAGAACCATTGTCTGAATTGTCCTGAGTTTAGGTTATGCATAAACGAGAAAAATAGAGAAACATCCACCAAATCCAATATTTGTTGCAATAGGCACATCTCTGGCTTCTTCTCTAAGGCTCTCCAGCAAAGTCTCAACCATTATTGAGGATTTTTACGAACATCTTTTCTCCATATTCCCTCGCCATTTGTTATCTTTTGCCTCCAGCCTTCTTGGCAAATTCTGTCGACATTCCTGCCTCACAAACAAAAGCAAGAAAAACTTTGGTCACTAGTTAGCAATTCATCTCCTGAAATCTATTTTAGTTGGGGAAACTGGTGATCCTGGTTTTGTTTTTAAATTCCTACAGTCTATGTCAACATAGCTTGGCATTGGCCTGTACAGTGGCTGGGAGGTCAGGCTGGTGAGATAAGCTTCCAGTTTCATCACATAGAGATGTGCCTCCTCATATGATTCATGCCTCTCTTCCAGCCTCCATCCCTTCTTGTGTGAAATGGCAGTTTCATGCTATATAAGATGCTGCAGGCTAATATTGCATATTTACTTATTTTTCTAGAGGTGGGGCTGTGAGCCTTCCACAGGTATCTAGACAGAACTGGACATGCAATTGCATATGTCAGTGTTACATAGGCATGTGCACACAGGCACCCTCTCCCATATAAGAATGTATACCTTCTTCATTAGACACAGAACAGACTTAGACAATTTAAGTATATCTATTTTGCCTTATTATAAGTAAAGCTTTAGCAGAGGGAACACCTTTGCAGCACAGTGTTGTAAGAATGAAGGTGTACATGGACCTGGAAGATGTGCTTCCTGCATTATACTCTGAGCCTACCAGTGGAAAGCAATAGTTAGGCAGTCGGCAGCAAGCACTAAGGTGGAAAAATTCCACATCCTTTAGAAACTCATGAAAGTGAATCGCTTACAATTAAAGCCTTTAAGTTCTAGGTTTAGCAGCCTACACAACAAACCTTTTAAGGAGTCCAAAGGCTCCTGGCCACAGTGGGTCCCACCGTATGAGATGCCAGGGTTCGGCAACAGTCGTGGCAACAGGGCCAGGACAGCCACCGCAACAGCCAAGTCAAATGGATTCTCCCAAGGAGTTTGACAGGAGAGATATGAAATGTCAGACCCAATAAGAGCCAACCTGCCAGGACTCTACTTCTACAAACTCTGATCTAAAAATACTAAGCAAGAGTCAACAAACCCACACACCTCATCCATCTCTGTCTGGAATGGAATGCCAGCAAATCTTCAGCCCCTTCCGAGTGCCTGAAGTCTAGCAAGCCAGGAAAGAATGGAGTCTTTGGAGAAAGATTTACTGAGCAAAGATTTCATCCCCTCTTTTTCACATTTCTTGGTGTTTTTAATTGCCTAAAGTATCAAGTTTATATCAGCCATACTCGTTATACATATCTTTGGGTTACAATCTAGCATTTGATACCCGTCTACCGTGCATAGCAAACACATCGGAGAAACCAGAGCATCACCTCAGTCATGTATCACTTCCTTCCTCATCAACAATGTTTTTAAAAGGCCTCTAATTTTGGTTGCCGATCTACCCATGCTTGTAAAAAACCAGTGTGTGGAAAGGAGATTTCTGCAGGGTCTCCTCATCAATGACACCTGAGTATTTTTATGATCATGTTGAGAAGGGTTTCACATCCAGAGAGCTTACAGCTCACAATGGGGAGAAATTGCTTTGGGAGCTTTCAAATGCTTGGGAGGGAGTGGAGGCACTGCACAGATAGAGGACCTCAAAGGCTGCAGCGCCCCCCGGTGGAGAAACGTCTTGTCACTGGCTTTTTCGTTTATGAAATATTTGCCTCATGCAATGTACTCTTTCAACGATTGTCTATGCCAGTTTCTCCTGCTCAAGGGACAAAATTTTTTTTAAGCAAACAAAACGACTACTCCAGAAATATAGCAACAGACACTTACCCACAACATAATAGATGAGCATCAGAGATGGTTCCACAAGAGATTAGACTTGGGGTCGTGTGCTCGGATTCAGATGACTACGCCTAAAGACCTATGTGCTAAAGACTAGACCCCCAGCACCACGGAGGTTAAGATCTCAGATGTGAAGCTTCCTAAAAGATCGTTGGCCATTGCAGACATGCCCCTAGACCACAAGACCTTGTTACTTCCTGCCTTTTTCCTCCTTCCTTCTTGGCTCGAGGCAGGTCTGATCACTACCACTCTTACCATGAGAGACTGCCTTTGCCATAAGTCCAAATCAATGGAGGTGTTCCATCTGGGTCTAGAACTTCCTAAGCTAAGGGATAAAATAAATCTTGTTTATCTTTAAATTAATTGCCTCAGGTGCTTTATGATAGTTATGGAAAACTAAGATGCCAAGCTGACTTTCAAACATTGGTTCTTTTTCAGAAAATGTCGAAAGTTACTTATTTCCTACTTCACAATGATGTTCCTGATTAACCACTATCCTCATTTTCCTTAGCCATCTTCTTGCTTGTTCATTTCTGTCTGCTTGGATGACCCATCTCTGTACTCAGAGATGAGTATCATGGACGTTCTTAGCTGGTCTTGGCTCAGCTTATCCCATCAGACTCTACTTCCTAGGGACAGGCTTTAATCTCATCGCTTTTGTTGTATTTAAGGATGGATCCCAAGTACCAAGCATGCACAGCTGGCTGCCAAGCACTCTCCCATAAGAACTTTCTTCTTTGGAAGGTAAACACAGGAAGAGGAAACCCTATTATTCAGTGTAAGAACCCTGTGTCTCCAGAGATTGAGGAAGCAGGGGACATTACACTCTCCTTAGACATCTTGTGTCTCTGTCCATTTGAACTCTTGACACCTCTCATTCTCCATCTCCTGTTCACAAGGACCCTGTCTCTTGTTCTGTCCACACACAGGTAATTTCTCCCTGGACTTCTGAATAAAATTATAAAGTCATATTGTTTATAAAGGTGAACTTCATTTCAGTATTGTCCAGGAATCCCACAGACCACATTAACATTTGGGATCTTAACCTCTTCAACTCTGAGTCTCCCACAAGGACCAGCTTCTTCCACTCCCTCCTCTTTCTTCTGCCCCTCCCCCTACTGCTAACTGTACCTCACTACTTCCTAGGGTGCAGTCAGGCTCCCGGAGAGGGCACTTCTGTGGTTCTGGGAACTTTTAACCATTGACAATGCAAATATATGAAATGCATAAAATTGGGAAGAGAGACTGAAAGGGAATTCATACAAATAAGGAGCCCCAGGCCTCAGGTACATTGGCTGTGTTAGTCCCTGCCCATTCTTCCCATTCCGCTGAGGTACTATCCTACCTCCTATAAGACCTGCTAGCTCCCAGGAAACACCAAACATGTTCAAACTTTCAATTTCTAGCTGTAGCTCTTTTTCACAAATATTTTAAAAATTGAAGATCTTAAGTGAGCATGCTTTATTCTCATTGCATTCAGTACAAGGATCCTAAGATCTGGAGTTTCCTCTTCATTTCTCTTAACAGTCCTTTCCCTCCACCTGCACATACCACTCTCCAACAGAGACATACACTTGTCCATTTAGTCTAGAAGATGGGCCCCTGGACTGAGGGAGCTGAGCATCTGACTGGCTGGCACCAGTGGCCACACGATTTCTGCTCACAGATCTGAGTAAATCGAGTGACAGTCGATACACATTCTAATTTATCAGTCTCTGGTTGAATAGATAGTGTCATTTATGAAAAAAAAAAAAAAAAAAAGAGGCCCGACCTGATCAGTTTGACATGAGATAGCACAACCTAACCTGTGAATTCTGCATGTGTTTCTTAATATCTTGCATTTCAGAGCATAAATTAAGTTTCAAATAGTTGGATATGTTTCCTTTCCCTCCTATGTGCCCACTACCAACAGCCCACCCAAGATACATTCTAGATTTCAAGAATACAGTTGCCATTCATTAGAATGATCCCTCATAGTTGGATCTGTATATAAAGACAGGTAGTGAGAGAATCCCAGGGAAACTAAGCACAGGAAATACTCAGCACTTTCTCTGTGCTTGGTATAATTCAAGGAATTCTCACGCTAGTCCCGGTATATTACTATCCTATGCTTTCTATACAGACAGGAAGACAGATATTTTGAAGAGTTTAATTATCAGACAATGATAATTTAAAACCCACATTGTTTTTGCTTGAAAACTATACCATCTTTTAGCTTTAAAAAATATTAAATTCCCATTTTATAAGTCAAAAGAAGTCCTTTCGTGACTTCAGGCAGTTTCAGTTTCACGACCCTTTGCAGTGTACATAGCACAGGCTCATCTGAGAGCTTTTAATGCTTGGGGTGCAACACACGCCTCAGCAACGAACTTTCCATGATTCTACCATCGACATCTCTAGAGCAGCTAACACTCTGCCTAGCTCAGAGGTCCACCATGGGAAGTCACACCACAAACAGTGCAAGAGTGGGAGTCAACTTCATGAGTCATCCAGGACAAGGGTCAGAGAACTTTCCTATGACAAGCCAGATAAGCAGCTCTTTCCCCTGGGCAGGCCACCACACCTCCATCATGTAACCAAGCACCCAGGAGAGTGTTGAAAGAGCTAGAGACACAAGCAGTTGGATAGGCCACTTCTAGATCTTCCTAGGTCAAAACCAACATGACTGCAGAGGTCTCAAGAAAGAGTGATAAGAAAGCTCAGTAGTTAGCTTCTTGCCACTGTAATAGGACCAGCTGAACTTTGAATTTTGATTCAGATGCTTGTGTGACTTTGGGTAGGAGCTTAAATAGAAACTAACTTAGTTCACCTGTACAATGGAGTAGCATCTTACTTCATATTGTAAGGCAAGTAAGTGAAAAAAGTTTTGTATTGTCTTAGTACAGGACCTGGCTTCTAGAACACACCCAGCAATGTTGGGTATTGTCTTAGTCAGAATTTGTATTCCTGCACAGAACATCATGACCAAGAAGCAAGTTGGGGAGGAAAGGGTTTATTCAACTTATACTTCCACATTGCTGTTCATTACTAAAGGAAGTCAGGACAGGAACTCAGGGCAGGAACCTGGTGGCAGGAACATGGAGGGATGATTGCTTTCCCTGGCTTGCTTCCCCTGGCTTGCTCAGCTAGCTTTCTTATAGAATACAGGACTACTAGCCTAGGGATGGCACCACCCACCATGGACTGGACCCTCCTCCTTGATCACTAATTGAGAAAATAACTTACAGCTGGATCTCATGGAGGCATTTACTCAAGGGAGGCTCCTTTTTCTGTGATAACTCCAGCTTGTGTCAAGTTGACACACAAAACCAGCCAGTACAGGTATCAAGGAGAGAGGATAGTACCATTTCTAGCCAGCAGGTGCATACAATTTCCATTAGGAATAACAGGAAACACTGAGGACTCCATCACCACATGCTGAGGACAAACAGCTCTACACATCTTTAATTCCTCCTTCTGCGAAACCCAGGAAAGCCTGGAGTAGAAGGTACCTGGATGAAGGAGGAGTGAAGTACTAGCCATGCCCTGTTCTCACACTAATTCTCAAGTTAAAGATGGGGACTAAAATTTTAAATTAGCTATGGGATTCTTAAAGCTATAACATGCTGGCTTCACTGGAGGTTTTATTGTTGTGATAAAACACAGTGATCAAAAGCACTTGCAGTGGTGGCATATGCCTTTAATCCTGGCACTCAGGTGGCAGAGGTAGGTGGGTCTCACAACCCCTAAGTCACAGTCCTTTACTGAAGGAAATAAGAGAAGAAACACAAGACAGACAGGAGCCTGGAGGCAGGAACTTAAACAGAAACCATAGAGAAATGCTACTTACTGGCTTGTTCCCTATGAGTTGTTCACCTTGTTTCTCATTACAACTCAGGACCACCTGTCCAGGGGTGGCAATGTCCCACAGCAGACTGGTTCCTCCTATATCAATTGTTAATCAAGAAAATGTTCTGAAGGCTTGCCTATGAGAAAACTGATGGAGGCATTTTTTTTTTCTCAATTGAGTTTGCCCTTCCTAAATAACTATAGTGTGTATCAACCTAACAAAACACTAGCCAGCACACATGTGTCACACACAGACACACACAGACAGACAGACAAACAGACAGACACACACACACAGACACACTCACACACACAGACACAGACAGACACACTCACACACAGAGACACAGACAGACAGACACACTCTCTCACACACACACACAGACAGACAGACACACACACACACACAGAGAGACAGGCAGACACAGATAGGCACACACACACATACACACACAGACACAGACACACACAGAGACACACACACACTCACACTGACTGCTTTTAAAAGCAGAGAAACCAACTGGAAGTTGTATAAGCTGTGCAAGTGCCAGACAGTGTTCTAGGGAGATGAGAAGCCGACTACTTAAGGGAAGCTATCTATGTATCCATGTATCATCTATGTATCTATGTATCTATGTATGTATGTATGTATGTATGTATGTATGTATGTATGTATGTATGTATGTATCTATCTATCTATCTATCTATCTATCTATCTATCTATCCATCCATCTATCTTTGTATCTATATATGTATCAATCTATATATCTATTTATCTATGTATCTGTGTATTTAACCTATCTATCTACTTATCTACTTATCTATGTAACTATCTATGTATCTAAATATCTATCTATCTATCTATCTATCTATCTATCTATCTATCTATCTATCATCTATTTACTTATGTGAGCCACTGACTTCACCTTAATTACCTGGTCACATTTGCTCTCATTGAGGCTAGAACATGAATTAACACAAAAGCAAAGTACAAGATTTGTAGAAAAAGTGAAGGGATACTTTACCCACAGGCAAGTTGTAGAGTCTGGGAAATATATGGTACCAAATTTAGGTCAGGGATCAGAGCAAGCTTGCTCCTGTAAGAGCTTAGAAGCTAGAAAGCAGGTCTGCAGAGACATGTGAGTCTGTACCAGGTCTGTATCATTCTCTTTGTCTTCAGGTAACAACAGGGCAGAGCATGTGCAAGTCATAAACCTGCCACACATAGACATTCCAAATGTAAAATTAACCAGAGAAAGCAGTTTAGATTCTAAATTTTGAAATAGCTGTGATGCTGGAGGAAGCCCAGTCTTGGCTGATGATAACCTGTGATTATCCACAAAGCAATATCAGTCTTGAAACTGGTTCCAGAGAGAAGGGGCTGAAATAATGTGTAATGTCCAGGAAGGGCACCTTCCCTAGGTTTGTGTAAGAAAACCAACAGTTGGAATCCTCATGGGTTTCAAGCTTCAACTACTTGGAAAATACTCTACCTTCCAGGTTAAGCAGGTTCTGCAATTCCTAACCAGGAAAATTGATTTGCATTCTGTGAAAATCAAACACTCTTCTTTTGGGGTTATAGCTCCCTAGAACATGAGTCATATTCAAACTCAATAAAGAAGGCCACAGATGTCTTGAACTTTAAGATGAGGAAATGAGTCAATGAGACTTTGGTGTGGTCTTCTCCAGCAGAGGGAAGCATGCTCACTGCTGTGGGAGGACTGTCAAGGAAATTGAAGAAGACAAGTCTTCTACCCATGTCTGTTTACAATGCCTTTCTCCTGAGCCAGCAGTTCTTAACCTGTAAGTCATAACACTCCTGGGGTTGAATGACTCTTTCACAGGGGTCACATAATCAGATATCCTTCAGATCAGTTAATTATTATTCATCACAGTAGCAAAGTGGCAGTTATGAAGTAGTAAGAAACAATGTTATGGTTAGGGTCAGCACACAATGAGGAATTGTATTAAAGGGTCACAGCACTGGGAATGTTGAGATCCCCTGTCCTAGAACTTCTCTATAGAGACCGAGAAACAAGGAGTTCCACACCACTTGGATCCAGGTCAGAAGAGCCAAACACCTGAGTAAGGTTCAACAAGAACTTACTCATGACTCCTCTAAGTCATGTGACTGGTTTTGAAGGGTCAGACCTAGCTAGGAATTCTTCATGTCAACCCTTTCATCCTCTCTCTAGGGAAAGTGTATCAATATCAGGAGCTGAGGCAACCATTTTTGCAGTAGTGAAGTTGATATTCAAGAATAGTGGAACGGAAAGACAGGAGGAGCCGCAGTGACATTCCTGAGTGGCAGCAACAAAGCTGTTTTTTTTTTTTTTTTT
>NW_022196905.1:83503709-83530842 GCF_008632895.1 Mastomys coucha
TGGTGGCTCCCCTGCGACTCTTGGGGTCTGTGTCTCCTTGCTGACTGCTCCTGGCTTAGGAACTCACCAGAGAGAAGATGGCAGCTCTCACTGGAGAGTCTGGGGTCAAAGATGTCCCTGGAGGCAGACCAGCCTCGTGCAAGGGAGGGGCAGCTAAGGTCGCAGATCCACCTCTGCCACTTGGAAGCTGAGAGGATCCTGTCCCTGCTGCCTGGCAGCTCCCCTGCAACTCTTGGGGTCTGTGCCTCCCTGCTGACTGTTCCCGGCTTAGGAAATCACCGGAGAGAAGATGGCAGCTCTCACTCCAAAGCTGTTATTGAAAGAGAAGACAGTGCCAGGTGACACTCCTGTGATCAGCACTTCTATTTGGATTTGAATTAATTTGTAATTGATACACGAATACATGTTCCACAGCCATTAAAATGCATGCTATGAAAAAGAAGAATATTAATCAAATTGTACTGATAAATTAAAAATAAGAAAAAATAATCTGTCCTGTGGGCAGAGAGATTAAGAAACTTTAACCAGATAACTATATAAGGTGATACAATATATTGAATGTCTCAAGCTTATTTCTTTCTCCCACTTAATGACTAGTTTTACCATGATAAGTGTTAATAAATATTGCTATGTAAAATATTGTAAGGGGCTGGAGAGGTGACTCAGTGTTTAAGAGCATTCCTCAATTCCCAGCATCCAAAATGCAGCTTATATCTCATATCCAACTCCAGTCATAGAGGATCCAACACACTTTTCTGGCCTTTGAGGGCACCACATCCACATCTGATCCACAAACATACAAGCATGCAAAACACCCACGTACATAAAATGAAAATTAAGTAAGGAAAAACAATATAGAAAATAATGATTTTAAGCAAAGACAATATATCATATATTTACTTATGTTTACTAAGTTATTGATTGTAAATGTCTCCATCTATGTATTTATCTGTAACTATTTATCTTGCTTTGTCATGCTTTAAATGAAATGCCACCTTTATATGTCATTTTTGTAACCACAAAACCACAATCAATATCATTCATTCTACCACAATTCTGTTTGTCTGAGTGGAATGACTTGAAATAATGTAAGCTCCTGCACATAGTATTAGATTATAGAATTGCATTCTTGGAAACTACCTGTCTTCATCCCATGACTCCTCTCACGTTGCCCCACAGTTGAAAGGCCACCGCAGAGACGAGAGGAGACGAAGACGGGAGTGAAGCAGCCAGAGCCAAGCCGGCAATCCAGAAGCTCCAAGAGCCCAGAAGAGGATCTCCTTGGAGTCAATGGATTCTAATTCATGAAAGCTAACTTTGGATTTCTGGCTTCCAGCATTGTAACGTGTAATAGTGATTTAAGCTGCTGTGTTTGCTGTGGTAGCTACAGCAAACTAATAAGTGTGCCAAACTTACATCTCCAGTTCAACTGGCACAGAATATAGCTCATTAGTATAAGAGGATACATTCTTAACAAGTCTCAACCTGATGAAAACAATATTTCATGGTTCTTATAGCAAGAAATGATAAATGGCATGCAAAACAGGTATATTTTAATATATTTGCTATGAAGATTCCCAAGATAGGAGTTCCTAGGAATGTGAATGCTTAATGTGTTCTGGGGCCTGAAACACTCCCTAATTACCAGAGAATATTCATGATAGCTTCTATCATCCTTAGCAATTAGGAAGAAAGGCCGTCGCTTTGTTACTAGATATCACCCCTCCCCTATATTCTAGGAGAGAATATAGAGGAAACATAAAGGTGCTTTTGATGAAGATAACATTTTGTTGACTCAGTTTACCATAATTGATATTTTCTTGATGCCTCTGACCACATTTTAACATACAAATAAAAAATGTGAGCTTTCTTTAATATCCACAATACTTTCCTTTTTTACCAAACAGGTATTCACTGAGATACCTTCCAAAAAGATTAATGATTTTCCCACAAAGTATTTAGAAGCCTACATAACTAAGTCTGGTCCCTGGGTGAGCAGAATTCAAGATTAGGTGTAGGGATCATGGGAGTCAGGCAGACTGGTTCCATCTCTTTATGGGCAAACCAAGGGCTGTCAAGTGACCTTTAAACAGTAGTTTTCACTTTGAAATGTGTGATGTCAGAAAAACGTCAAAAAATCTGTTTTATGTTGCCTTTGCCGAGTGATTTTTCTGTGTGTCTTAAAATTTTATCAAAAGCAACAATTCCAATCAAAATCAGAAAACAAAAGGGAAAAGGAGAACACTGTATGTTGGATTTTTTTTTTTCATTTGTGTTCTAGGATGAATGCACATGTCATCACTTTGCCTGCCTGACATCAAAGGAGACTCTTTCACACTAACCCTGCCCAGATCTGTGCTAAGATTTGCTGGCTGCTGGCACTAAGTGAGCTCCCTCACTGCTCTGGATTAGTACTTTCTAGAGTGTCTCTAGATTGCCAAAGGGTATCACAGAGTGGGACATACTCAAGTCCCTATGGTAGTGAAACTGAACAAGTCAAACAAAAACTGTTTTTAATAAAATCTACCTGCACAGAGAGATATAATACAATCCGGGCTGCTTAGGTCTTAGTCTCACTTTGACTCAGGAGGCACTTGCCGGGATCCCACGCTGCCTCCCTTCAGCTCTCTGGTCTTTGAATGGAAAGCACAGAATGGAAGATGAGCTTATGGCAGAGAAGTGTGGAAAACCCTCACTCAGGGAGCCAATGGCCAGAGTCCCTCTCTGCAGCTGTAAGCCCAAATAGACACTTCTACAAGTTGCTTTTTGGTCATGGTGTTTACTCATAGCAACAAAAAGTAGCTAACACACTGCCACAGCACAAAAATATAATACTTACAAGGCTAAGCTAAGAGGACATGATATATTGTCCAACAGGAGTTCCATTTAATCTGATCTCTCTTTCTTCCTTTGGGTTATTAAGGATGGGCGGGTGGATGGATGGGTGGGTGGATAAATGGAAGGATGTGTCCTTTATAAATGATAGCATCTACTTTATTTTAAAAATTCTATGCCAAAGTGCCATTCAAAAATTCTCTCTCTTTCTCTCTCTCTCTCTCTCTCTCTCTCTCTCTCTTTTCCTTTTTTCCATAATACAGGCCATCTGTGCAGTCTTCCATGCCATTGATGAAATGACCATCAGTAGATAATGATATGACAGATATGCAATAGCCCAAAGCCATCCTCAGTTCTGACAGTAACATTCTGTACTCTGCATTCTATAAGCCAGGGTAAAGATTCAGGATACAAATAAATACAAAGAACAATACATTATTCCACAGTTTGTATAATATCTATAAGCAATGACCTAGAAAGGATAACTGAGAAGTCCAGTCAGCTTTAAATCTGGCAGGATTAACAGTGATATCAAAACTACCTCCTTCCATCCATAGATAAGGAAGCTGAAGGCCAGAGAGGTGAAATGTTTTACTAAAGGACACTCAGCTAGCAAAGCCAGATCTAAGACTCATATCTGGTCTGCTGCTCTTTGAATAAGTACAAAAATACAACTGCTCAGCTTCAGGTTTATCTAGAATTAATGTCACCTTTAACTCCATGTATCATTTGGCCAAGGAAGGCTTTCTTTTGCCAGTTGCATGCATTTAATAAAAACATTATAAACAGAGACGGATTGTTTTTACTGGTTGTGTGTGGTCAGCAACATTGCCTAAGGTTGTTTACATAAGGTTTGTCCCCAAAACACCATTGTCAAGAGGCCTTACCTGGCTTGTTGCTCCAGATTTTGATCTTTTTGTACTCAGTGGCTGCATCATGGTACAAGCAGATTTACTGACTGCTCAGATGAACCCCAGGCAAACTAAGAGCTAAATGTTAATTATGGTTAACTGAAACTTAGATCAAATAAAAATCTTAAAATGGAAAACACTAATATTTTATATTATCTGTTTTTCTAAATAAAATTCATATTCTGGAAATGTAAGTGAAATTACACTTTGATGTAAAATGTAAAAGTAGAAAGAATAATCTCAAATTGCTTATTTTATGGTCATATATTTCAGTCACATATATACATATATATTAAATTATGTTCAATTTTTACTTTAAAACCACCCCTAATAAGACAAACTTTATTTAGACTTAGCTTCACCTTCAAGAAACACGTGTATTTGGACAATCCAATTTTCTGAATACTTGCAGTTTCTTATCTGTCCATTAAAGGGAAAAAAAAAACTAGAATTGATTTCTTAGTTCCTGTCCAGCCATAGTGACTGCAGTCTTTAAATGCTCCATATTGTGCAGGGGAAAAGTGGGACACAAACTCTTACATGTTCACACTGTGAGGTATAAATTCTAATTCTGGCTCAAGATACTGAGTACTCAACTTCCTCTGGCACATGGAAGGGACACACATGCAAACGGGAAAGTTCCCACTAGTTAAAGCTAGACGATTTTACCCAGAAAACAAATGGAGTAGTATTGCCTTGAGCTATAAGGTATAAGACAAATAAATCCATCCTATCATACACACATTATTAAATGATGTGTGTTGATGTTCTGCCTTCAGGGAGATGGAACATATCTCCCCACATTTAGTGTGTGGGATTTGAGTGACTTCCTTCCAAAAGAACTTGGTGAAGAAGAGATAAACAGAGGGGTAATTGCCATGGAGATATCTGACTAGTATGCCCTCAGCCAGGTGACCCAGGTGACCCAGGTGAGCACCAGCTTTGCTGCTGGCAGTGTGGTACCTTTGATGCCATAGGACGTTTCTCTAACAAAGGCATCCATGAAAAGAGCAGCAGGAAGTGCTGGGTTGCATGAAATTTCCTTGTTGCCATCACAGTTAAACGATGTCTGCACTGTTTTAAAGAATACATCTTCATTTACATACTTTATTATGCATGCTTATTTATTTGGTGGAAGTGTCATGGGGAGAACAATCTGCAGGTGCTGCCTAGGGATCAGATTCAGGTTAAATTTGGCAGCAAGAACCTCCATCCACTGAGCCACCTCCCTGACTTTAATTTATGTTTAAAATTTTTTTAAATGGCCAAGATTCCAAAATGAAAATAGTCTTAATAATATTTGACTACATTTTGTGTAAATCTCTCAAGTTCTTTCAATCATAATAAAGTAGTTGAAAAGACCCAAATGGCTCAGGACACTCAGAGACCACATTCTCAGAACAAAGAGGATAGGTATATTTGCCCCAGAGGGACAGAGGGCAGGGGATAAGAAACAAAGACAGGATATAGAGGACAAGAAAGAAGGGAAAAGGAACAAGGAAGATGGGAAGGAGATTTGTCCTAGAAGGACAAACGACTGCCTCTGGGTAAAGAAGAGACAGTGACACAAAGGCAAATGGCAGTCTATAAAGGGAAAAGGGGAAACCGCAAGTTAGGATGAGTTGGTTAGTTTTGGTTGGACATGTTAATTAGGTGAGCTAAAGGGAGCTTTTGATTGCTGGACTTCAGTACTTTGATAGCTGGACCTTGGTGTTCAGCCTCAGGAGGCAGAAATATGATCTAACACTTTAGCAAAGCAGAGGGGACGAGTTAAGGACAATAGCTGCCAGCACCATGTTTGCCATGCCCTAGTCTACTAGAGCCCTTCAACTATATCTCTGAATCAAGAAACAAAAATAAATGATATGAAGAGAAATAGAGGTAATAAAAATTTAAAAGTCTTTATATTGGGTATCATATTGTAAGTGTATTTAAAATGAGCAAGATACAAGATTTACTTCCCTGGATATGTTTTCCAAATGTCGCAGTGTTCGAAAGTTCATTAGAAATAACTCATGTGAAATTTTCATTCCGTCAAATGTATTTGAAATTAGCTCCAGTTAATGTCTTATTTCTATTACTCAAATTTGTTCCTAATTATTCAGCCTTTTATTTGGGGGCATCAAAGCACAACAAATGCTTTAGACAGCACAATTTTAAGGAAATGTTACAGTTCCCTAATGGACTCTCCCCTTGCGTTCCTTGGCCCAGAAGTGGTGCCTCATAAATGTTTGATGAATGGATGCAGCTGCCTCTTATTGCTCCATTCATATGCTGTCTTGACAGTCTCCTAGGTGTGATTGCAGGTCCATATGGTGCTTCTGCTTTTCCTTTACCATACTGTCTCAGCAACCAATCCTCCAAAGAAGGCCTGATGACTATGGATACACATCACAGTCCCTTCCGGACTTCTGCAGCTGCTCTTATGGTGTGTCAGATCAAGAAGATGGAAAAAGCCTGGGCTCAACACAGAGATGTGTGCCCTATTTTAATAAATGTTGTTCTCTGATATGCTACTTGGAAACAAACTAAACCCTCTCCTGGCAATCTCCCACCTTTCTGGGAATACCCAAACAGTTGCATAATATACTGTCTGTGGTGTTTTGAATAAGAATGACCCCAATGGGCTCACAGATTCGAATGCTTAGTCACCAGGGAATGGCAGTATTTGAAAGAATTAAATACAGCATTGTTAGAGGAAGTATGTTACTGAAGAAGCCATGCCAAGCCCAACATGTCTCTGCCTCTCTGTCTCTCTCTTTCCATCCCTCCCTCTCTCCCTCTTCACATAAAAAAAAAATCTACTTGTCACATAAATAACATTCAATAGTGGAAGAGGCACAAATGACAGACTCTTGTGCAAGAAGAAAAACAAAAACAAAAACAAAAACAAAAACATCAGGAGTAATTGCTATGTCCTGGCAACCTGTCAATCCAGGTAAGTGTTGGTCAGAAGTCGCTCCATGAAGGGCAAGGGAAGATTTCTGTTTGGAATGCAGTTGTGCTTGTAGAGTAGCTTCCTTGTCCATTGTTCTCTGTCACTTGCTTCCACACCCTGTGCTCACCCAGCTAACAACTGGACTGTGTCCATGATTCCAGAAGAAATGTCAATATTTGAAACTGAGCTGAGTTCTCAGACCTCCTCCTACCTACTTCTAAAAACTAAACTATCTCTGTCTACTTTACTCCAAACAACTAATTTTTCCACTAAAACAATTTTTTTTTAAATCTCACGGATTCTCTTTGAATCTGGATTGAGTTTACCTCTAGGCCATTTATAATTCTTTTTCTGGAAAGCTTGTCTCTCTTTTGGGTGTGTCTGTGTGCAGGCTAGTACTTGGTCAACTTGGCACAAGCTAGGGTCATTTGGGAAGCGAGAACATGAACAGAGACATTGTCCCTATCATATTGTCCTTAGGTCAAGACTATGGTAGGTTTTCTTGATTAATGATGTCTGTGGAGAGCCCAGCTCAATGTGGGCTATGTCATCCCAGGTGGTCCTGGTGCTCTCAAAAAGAAGTCTGAGCAAGCTATGAGAAGCAAGACCACAAGCAACAATTTTCCATGGCTTCTGCTTCATTCAGTTCCTGCCTCCAGGTCACTACCTTGGTTTCCTGCCCTAACTTAGTTCAGTAATGAAGTATAACCTAGAAATTTAAGATATTTAACCTTTTCTTCCCAAGTTGTTTTTTGTTATGGTATTATTTATTATTATATCACAATAACAACTTGAAGACAGTCTGACCACTATTCACAGTGCCTTTAACACATTTGAGTAGTATGTACTTATTTATCTATTATTTTAAGTTCTATTATATTTTGCAACTTTTAACAAAATCATCAAAAACTGTTCAAGGTCTTTCAAAGGATGACATAGTTGCAACTGTGTTTAATTTTTTAATTCATTATTTGTTTCATGTTGATGATATAATACAACCTGGGAGACTATACAACATAGGGATGTAGATATTTTTATTTTTCAACCCAAACCACCCTAGACTTCTGTATTTCCTGCAAATTCTACTTAAAGCTGGGTCATTATCCTCTCCACTTTGGCTCCCTTGTTAAACCCTTTCAGCCCTTTTCCTATCAGCTTTCTTAGTTCATTGGATCCACCTGATGTTCTGAGTTACTGCATGTAACCATTTTGCTACCACATAATATTGTTATACGTTTTCTACCTGCCACAGCACTTTCCATCAGCATCTCCACTCCAATGTCTTGGGAGCTTTATCTAACATTCCTGATTTTCAAACTTGTACCAGCCACCTTGTCCCCAAATTGGTGTCACCCTTACGGTTTTGTTCATGAAAGTACCCCCATTTCTGTAATTTATCTTCTTAGTTTTTTTTTTTCTTCCCTTGTACAACAAACCACCCCAACACTTGATGGCAGCACAGCAACAACTATTTCATTTGGATTACAGCTGTGAGAGTGCAGAGATAGATAGCTGGAAGCAAACTCTAAACCACGGTCTATCCTGAGATACCACAAGGAATCTCTGAGCTAGCCGAGGTATCTTTCCTCAATGTTTTTCGTTGGTTTTTTTTGTTTTCTTATGCTTGTTAGTGTTTGGTCTCCAGGTATTTATGCATATTTGATCCATGTCTGGTACTGGTGGAAACCAAAAGAGGATGTCAGATCTCCTAAAACTATAGTTACAGATGGTTGTAAGCCACTATGTGAGTGCTGAGAACCAAAACTATGCTTTTTGTATGAGCAACAAGTACTCTTAATTGCCGAGTCACCTCTCAAGCCCCTTCCTTCAGTCTGTGACATCACAGTTCCCAGCTGTATGATATGGTTGTGTGGCAATTTCCTATAAAATAAAACATTTGGTTTTAAAGGGCAGCTCTTTAAGGCACAGGATACTCTAAAGGGAGATAAAAATCATTTGATCCTAAAAAGAAAGTCATTACGATGCCGGGTATTCTAAAAGAACCTACCCTGAAGAGATGATCCCTAAGCTTGGGAAGTAAACAACTCAAAAGCTTCAGGAAGCCCCTGAAGCTGAGCAGATTCACTATGCCTGTCCTGCTCTCAAGTATCTGTAAGCAGTAAGAGCTATTGAGAAATATTCTCAAAGGAGCTAAGCTACCTAGAAGATTCTCAGACAAGAAAAGCTGCTTTGATTTCATTTCTGTCCTTGTAAGTGATCCCTCATTAATATCCCTGTACATAACTCCAGGTAACACCAATAAAACTCATTGATTCACCAAGATGGACCTTGATAATATGTGTACTTTGATCTGTCATTGGTTCCATATATGGGGTGAGTAAGTATTTGTTCATATCTTTCCAGGAACACTGTCTCAGAGCAGATAACCACATGTCCCTATAGGAAAATACTTTCTGAGCCTAATGATAAATGTAAACACATAGCTAAGCATGGATTCAAGGAAGATTAACTGACTAGACCCTGGGTGGGAAGAACTGAAAATGATCTTAATTTCCCATTTCCTCAATTCTCCCTTCTCCCCTCCCATCTACCAAAATATTTGGATCCTGTGTCTTGTCTTCCATCAAACTGTGACCTTTGATAATCAATTGCATGGCTCAGAGCCATGATTTAACTGTTACAAAAATGAGAAGTTTGGGCTCAGTAAGAACTGAAACTTTTTCACATTTAAATATTTCACCCAAGTCAAAACCATAAAGCCCAGGTTCAAATAGGAGGGAAAGGTTCATCTCCCCATAGTTTTCACATACGCAAAACTCTCCCCTTGCTCCTGTCCCTTGCATTAAGTTGGTTTTCTTACTCTTTGACCTGATTCAGTCTCCACCTCTATTTCCCTGGATGCTAACTTTTCTTTGACTTCATCTCATTTCTGCTTCTCTTCTCAAGATACCCCTCACCAGTCTCACAGAATCATAGAGTGCATCGTATCACCCATCACAGCCGCTAATGTTTGTAACCAGGAAAAGAACCAAGTCCCCAAAGTATCAATCTATTAAGTATCTGATACATGCCTACTATGTGTTATGCCTACTATGTGCTAAACATTGATGATCCAACTCTAATCATAAGTGGGTGTAAGGTTCCTGTCTTGCAATGCTTTCCTGGCAGGAGAGGCAGGTGTGGATTTAATGGTGACCTAAGGGTAACTAAATAAAATCATGATGACCCCACAAACGAAACATACAAATTACTGAAACCACATCTGAAAGTATAGGTTTCAACTCTACTTTCAAACCTCTAGCATGTTGTAGAAGTTTCTAGGAGAACTCCTGAGAAAGGTATTTCACCGCAGAGATGAAGAATGATAAGATCAGCCTGGCAACGGTAAGGATAAGCAGGGCTGGAGATGGTACACAAAAAGGAGTTAACCTTTGAATTGCAGAACACTGGGCAAGTACCCTGAACACAGACTCTGAGTCTGATTCCATCTATGCACAACAGTGAAGGGTATCATACCTATCCCTTAGTATTGGGGTAATGGAGTCTTATTTAATTGTGTGTGTGTATGTATATGTATGTATGTTTTGCGTGTGAGTGTATGTATGTTTGTGTATATGTATATATGAATGAATGTTTTGTGTGTATGTGTGTGTGTGTGTGTGTGTGTGATACAGATGCATAGGTGTACAGTGTATGGATGAAGGTCAGGAGTCAACCTATGGTTTTCATCCACAAGCACTTTCTGACTCTTTTTTTGAGATAAGGTCTCCTATTGGCCAGGGACTTTGATGAAATATCTCCTTATCTCCATCATCCAACCCCATCTCTCCATCACGAGGATTACAGGCATTCACCACTGTGCCTAGATTTTAACAGGGGTTCTGGGAATCAGAACCCAGGTCCTTATACTCATCATGAAGCAATTTGCTGACTGGGCCACCTCACCAGCCTCTGGATAAAATGCATTTGTATAATGCTAACATAGGAACTGGTACATTGTATAATGCTAACATGGGAACTGGTACATTGCATAATGCTAACATAGGAACTGGTACATTGTATAATGCTAACATAGGAACTGGTACATTGCATAATTCTAACATAGGAACTGGTACATTGTATAATGCTAACATAGGAACTGGTACATTGTATAATGCTAACATAGGAACTGGTACATTAGCAAGCACTTATTACATATTAGGAAAGGTGGTCATATCTAGAGATGGATGGCCGTTTGAGTCCTAGATCCACCACTTACCTTGCTGGCTAATCCTGGTCTGGACATTCCTCTTTGTCCTTCCCCTTTCTGGAATTACATTACCTAAGCTCCTGCCCATGGGATGGCTGAGAGAACATGCATAAAGCTTTAAAACAGCATTTGGTGCAGAATAATTGTTGCATCAAAGTCATCTTGTGCTAAGAAAAAATAAAAGGAATCTCAGTACACCAAATAAGCATTGAGAAGTTATTTTGTGGCGTCTGTGGAAACTGAGCAAAGACAATGAAATGAAACTTAAAAGTGTAATTATCCACTGTTATATAAGGGATTGCATGTTCTGAAATTCAGACATGCTATTTCCAAGTTCATTCCATAAGCACTCCCCATAGCCCCAGTAAAACCTGCCTTTCTAGAAACCTCAAGGAAAAGCCATTGACTAATTGGCAATAATATTGTCATTGCCAATAACTTCCATCCTTTACAGATTAGAAAAGCTGAATTTCCAGAAGACATTTCTGAACTCCAGAGAAGCCAGTGAAAATTTGTGTCACTGATTATTTTATGTCAGAATACTTCACTACAGCACTAAGAGAATTATGTTTATCAGCAGAAAATAACCTCATACTTGAATATGAGCAATAGAAAGTAGAAAAAAAAGAGTTGTGCTGGCTCTTGAAACTCTCATCTTTTAAAGACAAACAGCTGTTCAATTCCGAAGCTCAATGTCAAGATGCTCTCAGATGTTCCACATAATGAGGAGTGCCTGTGTCAAACGATGATGGGAACCTACTGTCGTGTCAGGCTTACCCAGGTCTGTCTGACTCCACTTCTCTGATTGTCTGCCATGTGATTGCTGGCCTTAGGATCATGCACAAGATGCTAAAAATTTCTTCAAGAGGTCAAAACGAAGTGGTGAGCAATACTAAAATGCCCAGGGCCTTAGAGCTAAGCATGGCTCTCACTTCTCAGAACTGGAGAAAAATACCCAGTGAAGCTGAACAAATCCTTAATATTCAGTCTTAGCACGATTCCCTTTTGGCTTGGTTTCCATGACAATTTGTATTTATTGCTCAGTTCCTGGTGTACTTGCTGAAGGCAAGTGATTGCTTTCCCTCAGCCTCAGGTAGAGGGGAAGCCACCCAGAACGTAGCTAGTACAAAGAGACTTGTTTTCATTTTGCATGAATTCTCTTAAAATGCCTACCTTCATGATAGTCATAATATAAAAGAAATTAGTATCAGTAAGAGGACTATCAGGATGGAGAAAAAAGAGATAGATAGGAATATGTACTTCTGACCACGCCAGCTAAATAAGCCATTTGCATTGCTTTCCTTGAGACTCAAACACCCTTCTCTACACCTATCCCTCTCTGAGTCTTCTCCATGTCCACTCCTCTCTCCAAACCCTCATATCCTTCTGCACTTGGGCAGTGATGTCTGCTCCTGTTACTGAACAGATGCTCAGAACAGGCACTAGCTGACTAGTAGGGAAGCCATATGCCAGTGATAGCATTGTCTTCTGTCAGTTCCACAGAGACATCCTCTTTGATTCTCTCTTTACCTGAGAGCTTACCACAGCACAGAAAGGATCATCTCTGACCAATACAGTGCACAGGTAAGCCATGACACTGCCATTAGTGATAACCCTCAGGCAGTAAGGGGCAGGTGTATGTGAATGAACATTCCATCTTCACACAACGGTGGTGGAATATTTCGGAAGGCATTGACCAGTTCTTCAGAGAAACCTATGCTAAATTGTTCACAGTAGTAATCTGTTCACTGCCATAGCTTCTGAGTGCGTCCCAAGCTTCTCCTCAACTTTCCTAGCTTCTTACATATATCCTGAAACTAATTTCTAAAAAGCAATCATTCTCAAACTCTCATAATCTCAAAGCTTGCTTTAAAGTGAACTCAAATGAAAATCTCCAGTCCTTGGCATCAGCGTCTCAAATATTATTTGTTATTAAGCAATACTGCTAATTGAAACAAAAGTAAGTTGATATTTTGAAGGTTATCACCAGCTAATGCCTGACTTGCTGTTTTAGTTTGGTTACATCAGTGACACAAAGCATCCAGAGGCCTAGATCAAATTGTTAGCTGCAAGCTATTTGAGGTTCAGCTCTATCTAAGACTAAAGAATGAAAGGTTAAGACAGGATAGCCATGCTACAATCCACAGACCCAATGAAGCTAAGGAACAAGGAGTGCCTAAGGGGGGATGCTTGAATCTTTCTCAGAAGGGGAAACAAAATGGGCATCAGAGATGGATGAAGGGAGGAAACAGGATGGGAGAAGGGATGGGGAGAGGAACTAGGCAAGGAAGGGCATCAAGTATAGGGAGAGAAGTGGAGAGAGAACTGAAATCCACTGTGTGGGAGGGGTACATCTCTAGGATATGCTAGAGACCTGGGATAGGGTGGGCAGGGAATCATGGGGACAACTCCAGCTGAGATTCTTAGCAGTGGAGGATATGGCCCCTGAAGTGGCCACTACCTGTGGCCAGGCAGGACTCCCAGTGGAGGGATGGGGACAGTAACCAACCCACAAAACCTTCAACCCAGGTAGTGTCCCACTAGCAAAGATAGGGATGGAGCAGAGGCAGGAGTGGCTGACCAATGACTGGCTCAGGTTCCAACCCATCTCATAAACAGAAACCAATCCCTGATGCTGTTAATTATACCCTGTTATGCTTACAAACAGGAGTCTAGTATAACCGTCCTCTGAGAGGCTTTACCCAGCAACCAATGAAACAAAAACCCACAGCTAAGCATTAGATGGAGCTCAGGGAGCCTTGTGAAAGAGTTGGGGGAAAGCACTGGGGGACCAAGGAGGATCTGAGCTCCTCCGGAAGACCAACAGAGTGACTAACCTGGACCCATGGGAGCTTCCAGAGACTGAGCCACCAACCAAAATGTTAGCATGGGTTGGACCTGCACCCTCCCACACACATGTATAGCAGATTTGCAGCTTGGTCCTCATGAGGGCCCCCCAGTTGGGGCAGGGGCTCTTCCTGATTCTGTTGTTGGCCTGTGGAATTCTGTTCCCCTAACTGGGCTGCCTTGTCTGACCTCAGTGGGAGACGATATGCCAGGTTGGTTGGTACCCAAGAGGGTCCTCCAGCTTCTCAGAGCAGAAAGAGAGGGGGAGATGGAGGAGCTGCATGAGGAAGGACTGGGCAGAGAGATGCGGCCTGTACAGACTGCGATATAAAGTGAATGAATGAATATAAATAAATACATACATACATGAATACATACATACATACACATACATACATGGAGGGAAAAAGACAAAAGTGGGTCAAGTTAGCCCCAGCTAGAAGCACATGACTCTGGGGTACACACTGAGAAGCACTGCAAACCTTACTGCTGCCTTCTGTTCAGAAATTGATTTACTACTGGAGAACTCCATCTCTGTCCTCTCCTCCCTCCGACAATGGATGTGGATTAAACTTCTACTCTATAACCCTAAAAGGAATTGGACTGTGGGAAAGTACAGCCCTGGGTTGAATTTCTACCTTAAGATTCAGAGTGGATTCCAAGAAGGGGATGGTCACAGTTAGACCAGAAAGTGCAGCCAACTCAGGTAAAATGCACCAAACCCAATCTTAGACAGTGCTAGACAAACAAGGAAATGACCTACTACCCAATATCTTGACAACACAAAGGCTATAATATACCATCTTTCTTGCCAAAATTAGTCAGTCTAGTCCAGACAGAATCAGAGAATCTATGTAATTTGGACCTACAGTAATATATCCATTCATTAATTCATTCATTAGTCGGATGGCCCTACCTACCCTCTTCAGCCCTGCATTTAGGGGACATGTTAATGCATCCAAGTCTTACGTCATTCTCACCAAAGTAGCCCAGCCTGCCAATGCCTGCTCCTCCTGCTGGTTCCCCCTATTGAAGTAATATCATACAGGAACATGTACTCATGGGGCTACTTTATGTGATAAGACCCAACTCAAGTTAAACTCCCAGCAGGGCCTTGTACAGAGGGATGGACTCTTGCAGCTTTCTGCATTTAGAATTGATTGTGGCTTTAGTCCAGTGACCCTCTTTGTGTCAAGATGCCCCCACATCTCTCCCTTGCTTGCTGGTTTCCTCTCACTTCAGCTTCACTTCTCTTGAGTCTCTTTGCTCTCCTCCTATCTCTGGTTCTTCTTTCTGTTCCATGTTGGGTCTATTATCTTCAGGTGTCTATTCTCTCCAAATCATTGCTGAAACTCGCCCATCTTTCTCTCTGCACAGCATTAACATCTAATAAACCCTCAAGCCAGAAACAAAGATGACATGAGGGTATAAGGGAATAGATTCCTGTCAAATTTTCATTTTTCCCCTTTGCTTCATCAGCCCTACATTCTCTTGCTCTAATTATCTTGTCAGAATACACAGTTACCTTGATCTAGAAAACTGAGTTTCAGGACATGCTTTTGTTTCTGTGTGGTGGTAACATTGAGCTAAGAGTTAGACTACAGCCTGCTGTGGCAATGTGGTGACACCACAAAGGTACAGTGCACAGTTGAGCTAAAAGCAAGATGGAGAATGAGAGAGAAGCCAGCAAAATAACAGAAAAAGGTTATGTCTTAGAGGATGGGATGAGCCCTAACACCCAAGGGTTAGGATTATAAGCTCATTTGCCACCAAAGCCAGCATTCAGGGACAAAAGTACAAGATATCAGTCAGCTGAGTTGAGGCCATGTACCTAGATAAGGCCTAAGACTCCATCCTTGGCTCAAACATATGACCATGGAGAAAGAAACAGAAGATTGGAGACATTATGAGAACTTGAGCTTTTTTATTATGAGCAAGCCAAAAAATTTATAGAAGCCTCTTTAAATTACTCAGCTGAATTTAGGCCAGATGGGACATTTAATTACTTTGTTGTATTCCTTGTTTTTTATAGGAAACAAGCATGTCAGAAAAGAAAGAAAAATATTAGTAATGGACACAGTTTATTAGATGCATTTTCTGTGCAGACAGTTTGGAAAGTGAGTCCCTACTTTGTCAAAACATGCAAAAGTGCAGACATTGAGGCATTTCCTGAACTCCTGAGGGTTAAGTTTTGGGTTCTGTACTCATACTCTGAGGAATGCTGTCGAGTTGTTATGATGTTTTTCTCCTTTGCAAAATCTGTGGCTTTGACTGTGGTGTGTACTTGATGCTAGCGACACACCTCACTCCCAGCTGTGTAGGCAAGCTGATGCTCAGTGAACACACAACAGAACCATCTTCTCTCCCTCCTTCCTCCACTCAGCACTAACTCGCCTTGGTCTTGACATCCTGAGCATGCTCTGGTTTCCGTGTCCACAGCATCCATGTCTCTATGCAGCATCTGTGTCTCCTCCAACCCCTTGATGTCCGTGTCGAGGGTCCATGTCTTAGCTCTCCACAGGAACTACTGGACATCAAGATGCTCAGGGTCCTCCCAGGGTCTCCTCATGGCTTCAGTATCTGGATATGTTAGTCCGTTTTCAATTCAGGAACATCAAGCAAGCCCGAAACCTACTTATTTTCTTAGTCCTGTGCACATAGACGGAATGCATTCCCTGTGTTGACTAAGCACTTCAGCTAGAACAGTAAGTGTACATTTAGGCTTGCCATCACTGCTAATACAGGTCTCCCTTTTGTCTTTCCTAATTTCATATCTAGATCTCCTTTTAACCCCAGCAGAGGATTACTTCCTCTTCATTGTCTCAACAACTTCCCTTTCAGCCACAGGAAGCAGTTTGAGGCTTCCCTCATAGCATACCTGAATTTTCATTTCACTATTTTTGCAATTGTGGTCTTTTAATTTGCAATTTTGTAATTCACTAAGCAAGACAAGGGTTACTTGAACATAACACTGTGAAAATGGGACCTGCAGTCTGATACCCCACACGACTCCTAAAAGGCTAAGAGACAGGCAATGCATACGGTGTGGATATAATTGACAAAGGGATATTTCCATTTAGGCTGGTGGAGGAGAGGGTAAGATTTCCTCCCACTACTTGGAACAGCATACACTGCTTAGTTCTCCTGATTTTCATTTAATGTTTTGGGACAGAGGTTAGCTGGGGGTAACTAAAACTATGAAAATCAAAACCACTGACAAAGGGTAGCTACTGTTCTCTGGGGTATTCTTGGAACTTTGCTATCTCATTCCTCTGCTTAAATTAGCCATTGCCTTGGCCTGCACTATAATTATTTATGAATTCCAGGTAGTCACTAAGATATTCAGAGTCCTTAAAACTATTTTGTTATACTGAAACCAAAAGTCTTCTCTCTTACCTCACTCAGGTCACCAACCTCAATATGCTCTTCCTTTTCCAACCCAGATCATAATTAACCATGGAAAAATGTCACAGAGAGAAGGCTAACAGATTAAAAGTACATACTGCCCTTTTTAAATTTATTTATTTATTTATTTACATCCTTAATGTTGCTGTCCCTCCCAGTCTCTCCTTCCAGAGTTCTTTACCCCACCCTGCCTCCACTTCACTTCTGAGAGGGCATCCCCCCTCCCTGGGGCATCAAGTCTCCCTGGGTACATCCTCTCCCTCTGAGGCCAGACAGGGAAGTCATCTGCTGCATGTGTGCCAGGTATCTCAGAACAGCCCCTGTATGCTCTTTGGTTGGTGGTTTAGTCTCTGGGAGCTCCCAGAGGTCCAGATTAGTTGACACTGTTAGTCTTCCTATGGGGTTGCCATCCCCTTCAGCTCCTTCAACTGAACTTCCTGTAACCCTTCTATAAGAGTCCCTGACCTCAGTCCAATGCTTGACTGTAAGTATCTGCATCTCTCTCAGTCAGCTGCTGGTAGAGCCTTAGGGGGACAGCCATGTTAGGCTCCTGTCTGCAAGCACAACATAGCATCAGTAATAGTGTCTTACAGAGGACTTGAGTTCGATCCTCAGTACCAATTTCAATTGGTTCACAATAACTTGTGACTACAGCCCCTGGGGATCTGATGACCTTTTCTGGCCTCCAGGGTGCCCACACATGGCATTCACGCACACAGATTGTGGAAGCTGGAATATTCTTGGCCCATGGGAAGTGCATTATTAGGAGGTGTGGCCTTGTTGGAGGAAGTATATCACTGTGTGGGTGGGCCCTGAGGCTTCCTAAGCTTAGGTTCTGCCCAGTGCAAAGGAGAGCCTTCTCCTCACTGCCTGTGGAACCAAGTCTTCTCTTCGCTGCCTTTGGATTAAGATGTAGAACTCCTCCAGTGCCACGCCTGCCTGCCTGCTGCCATGCTTCCTGCCAGGATTATAATGGACTGAACCTCTGAATGTATAAGCTCCAATTTGTTTTCTTTTATAACAGCTGTCCTGGTCATGGTGCCTCTTCATAGCAATGAAACCCTAACTAAGACAGATATATGATTACAAACAATAAAAACAAATCTCAAAAAAGAAAAAGATTTCCCTGGTTGAAGCTGGGTGGTAGCCTTGTAAATATAAAAACCTAGTATGGTAGCATGCTTTTAGAAATCCAGCACTGGGAAGGCAGAGGCAGGACACCTAGGACTCCTTAAGCATCTATCCTAACCTATTTGATGGGTTGTAGGTTAATGAAAGACCCTGTGTCAAAAGAAAAAGAATGTGAACAGCCCCTGAAAAAATGACTGAAGTCACCTTCTGTTCTGACACAGGGGAATACACATGCTCACACACAGAACTCTGGCATTTCCAGCATGATGTTCGTGCTTTTCTGTAACTCTAGCCTCACATCCCCAAGTCAGCAGATTGCAAGATTATGCTAGCTCTCCAAAACGACAGTTCACAGTCAGCGTCTAGTTTAGTCTTCACAACTCTGCAGGAATTTTCTTCCTAAGTCAAACACCCCATGGTGTCACTTGCTTGACGCAAACCTTTTATTTTTCCCTCACCCAGTAAAGTGCAGGGTCCTAGCATGGCATATCAGGCACACCATTGCCTCACTGTGACCTCTCTGTCAGACTTTCTTGAAGTCCATTCCTCTTCATACCCGTGTTCCATTATTCCATATAAGGATTGTCAGATTGAGCAATGACATGTACAGACACACACTTACACATTATTTGCCATTTTATACAATTGAAATTTCACCAACTAAATTTCACCAACTTTCTCTTTTACCTGGCAGCATAGATCAATATAGGAGCCACCAGATGTACCCCACACTTATGAAACTCACTTGTGATTGCTCTCTCGTCAAATGGAAATCTTCACCATATGTACCCCTTTGTCCCATAGATTTCTTTGGAATGATATTGTCTGGCTACTATTTCCTCCAGGGACAGGCCTCATCTACCTCTCGGTATTCATCTTAATATTTTCTCCCTCCTTGTCTTATTATTGCAAGAGATGAAATGAAGAGATAAAACTAACAAAAGGCATGCAGAGTTCTCACTGGAGCATGATGGGAGATGAACTCTTAGAGGGAAAATAGATTTAATTACTTAGCAGACAAAGACCAGGTGAGTGAGGGATGAAGCTGGTAGTCATCAAGTCAACCCATCCCTCACTGAGAAAAGGACCAGCATCCTATAGTTAAGACTGCTAGACTTGAGAGACATCAGAGGGCCTAGGAAGAAAGTCAAGGGACCATGGAACAAGGAAGAAGGGGATACTGAGGGAAGGGTCCAGGAAGTGGAAGCAACAAAAAAGGGAGTTACAGACCAGGCACTTGAATCCATTCAAAGGTCAGGGATGGCTGAGTTCAGCTCAAATTTCTTCCTATCTATTCTGAATGTAAAGTTTTGTGGATAACCACCAAACTATTTTAACAATGTAGTAGATCCACTTCACATGTGCAGGGCATAGGATTATGAGGAAGAGTGGATGAATGAGGCAGCATTGGGAATGGACACTACATCCCTTGCATTTTGGTCACAGGCTGACCAGACACTTCCTCAAGGAAGCTGTGAATTCCTCAATGTCCTTCCACACAGATGAAACACCAGCAAGAAGAGAGTGCCTTGAACTACAGCTTGGCCCTCTCTAGAACCTAAGGACTTATGCTCAAGGCCCTGAAGTGTCGGAAAAGATGAAAGCAGTCATCTACCTAGCTCCAGATAAGCATTTCCCAGCCCTGCCTTGTTTGATAGGGTTGATTTATTGATGATGTCAATACACTGAACTACATACAATTATACTGTCGACTCTGACTGAGCAGGTTTGTTCAAGAGATTGCATAAAGGCATTTTCTTCCCTCCCAGAGGTGAGCATGGTTTTGTTTCCAAATCTTGGCCCTTTTTGGCAGGAAAAGAGTTATAAGATTTTGTTTGACCACTGAGAAGGGAGAATTGCCAGAAAAATGAGAGACAAAACTAATAAATCATAAGCAATAGAATTCCATTCATTTTATTGCCTAATAAAACAAAAAAAAATGGATTTGGGGGAGTTGGGTGTTGAAAAGAAGAAAACAACACTGCTAACAGTTTGCCAGGAAGCAAGAAGAGGGTCAGAGAAACAGCAGACCTGATGAAGTGCGAACTTTCTGAGCATCCAAGTCTCCAGCTGGTGCCAACTGGCAATGAGCAGAAAGACAGAACTGACTGGAAGCCAAACCCTACGGAGGCTGTGAGGCCGAGCACAGCCTTGGCGAGGGGATGTGTGGGAGGAGCCACTCCTTGCCGTCTAGCCGAATAGATGGTGAATCAGTTCTGAGGCTGAGCCCCTCCTTTCTGAACTGGATCTTTAACCAATGTCCTGTGCATCAATTCAAGGAATGGGGGCTCACCTGTGCAAAATACGATAGTGCCCACTGTCACCACTAGTCATTCCTATATGAATGCTATCTTTCCCTATTCTACTTTGGCTTCCACTTACAGAAGGCAAATTAAACTTCATCTACAAAGCAACTGCAATGTGGCCAGTGACTCAGTAACGCTAGTGCTTCCTCCATGCCCATTGTGAGGCAGGCACCTGCCACAGGCCAGCTCCATAGTTTATGTGTTCGAGTGCCAAGGGAGATGCTGAGCACATTGCTCAAAGCTTAAGAATTTGAGGTGTGAGTCCATTCTCAGTAGAAGGTCTGCCTACTAAGTAGGTCTCAAATCCTAAAGCCAATTCTGAGCAGGGGCTTCATGAGCTCAGAGAGAACACATGGGATGGGGGACCATAATATCAAGTTCACAGATTAAGAAACTGAGGCTGGGGGCTAGAGAGATGTCTGAGCATTTAAGAGCAACATTTGCTCTTCCAGAGATGCTGAGTTCAATTCCCAGCAACCACATGGTGACTCACAACCATTTGTAATGGGATCTGATGCCCTCTTCTGGTGTGCACTCATGTGTATTAAATAAATAATTCTTAAAAAAAAAGAAAGAAAGAAAGAAAGAGAGAAATGGAGGCTGGGTAAACTAATTTAACTTACCACAACAAGCTGCAAAGTTCCCATTAAACTCAGTTGGAAAATCTCTTGGCTAATATATAGAATATCTGTGGGTATAATGAAATGAGCCTTTCTTTAGCTTCAAAGTAGAGATGTTTGTGTGTTTACAGAAAACCGTGATCCCATAAAGCTTGTTTGGTGTTTTGTTTTGTTATGTTTTGACACAGGGTCTTATTAAGTAGCCAGGACTGACAGTCACTATGTAGGCCAGGCTGGTTGGGAATTTACAGAGTTCTGCCTGCCTCTGCCTCCAGAGTGCCTGAATTAAGAGATGTGCCAACACTGGTCACCTAAGACTGCTGATTCGAATCTCCTGGCTTACCTTGTTTTTCAGTCTGGACTAGAGTGTGAATAAGACACTCGATAATTCTTCTCTGATATTTAAGGGAAAGTCAAAAACTGTGTGAGTCTAAACAGATACCTGAAATTCACGTAAAAGTGCACATGGACCAAAATATCAGAATTATAAATAAAGGTGACTTATTTTATAGCCTTCCACAGTTATACAACAGGAACAAGGTGTTTCCAATCATCCTGCAATTCTCTGGTCTGTGACCACAGATCCCAGCAGTGTAAGCTTCTGAGAGGGCTGAGGACACTGTGAAGAAACTGGGTAGCACCTGTCTTCTGTGCAGAAGTGCTTTCCAATCATAATACTTGTACTAATTTTTTCCACTTGGTTCAAACACCAGAATAGCTAGATAAGAGTCTATAGAAACAATCACCTTTCCTTTGGCCTCAGTGTCCAAAATAGAATAACATTGTTAATCACCAATTCGGTTTTATATAGTGCCCATGCGTGTGATATTAAATCATTGACTAACACCCACTCTGCCATAGATGTCCTGAAGAATATTTTGACAGAATACACCCATGTGAAAGCAAAGATTCTGTTTGGATGACAAAAACAAATGCTCTTCATGTCATGACTGTTCATGCATACTCTTACAGGGACAGTGTGTACCGAACCTGCTTATAGCTGTGTAGTATGTATACAGTGTGCAGACACCTATGCCTGCCAGGAACCTGAGTGTCCTCTCACCCATACTTGTACATTACACCCTGTCCATTCCATGCATTGGCTTCTACTCTTCCCACAACCTTCTCCCTGCATGTAGTGTATTCTAATGGGTGCCCCTGGTTAGCTTTCAGCATTTAACTACTCATATTCGAATCTGAAGAAACATCTGTACAATGACATGTTCTTGACATATGTCTGCCATCACAGGAGATGTCATTATCACATTGAAGACATGCTGTGCTGCCCAAGTACAATTTTCTGTGTGTTAGAATGTTTTATAACACAGTACCAATATCTTACCTGTGATATTTTTTCTTAAGTATCACATGGGCTAGTCCATGCCTAAACAGTGATTGAATTCCAGGTTGGTGAGGACTAAATTAATGATGCTATTTTACATTCAATAGATTCTGGCAGTAGTAAGTTAATTTGGGCTATCGTAAAAATGGTTTTCCAGTTACAAGAATTTGCATAAGACTTTACAGATTATAAAACGATCAGAAATGCACTTCCCCCCATTCATGTATGTTACAGTAAAAGTCCTTTCTTTCTAGCCAATCTGCTAAATCTGGGTGAACGCTGTGGAGTTCTCAGATTGAAACCCTTGTCTAGGTTTTCACTTTTTGAACTGTCCAACTGTACGATCTTATTAGTTTATTTATTTATTTATTTTAGTTGATCCAGAGCTCAGAACAATATATTCCTTATTTTAGTTCAATTTGAGAGGCGGAAAGATAAGATGTACTTTTGTTTCAGAGTTGAAAACACCAAAGTTAAGATGCAGATAACAATGTCAGACAAGCAGCGTGGTCTTCAGCTTGGTCCTTAAGCTCACCAGCTTTTAGCCTTAGCTTCTAGGAAATGGTACAGTGATTCTATGAAGCCCCACTGTGGATAACTGAGTGGTTAGTCCAAACCCCAGACCAAATGATTTTTAAGTCTACCCATGGTGCTCATCGAGAGTACCTAGCTTACAGCCACCCCAGCATGAGTTTAAAACCCACTAGTCCTTGTGTTTAGTTCTACCGGCACCATACCTGTTTCTTGATGTTTTCCCTCAGGTTCTAATGAAAGAAGTACAGAAAGATAGGATGGAAGTGAGCTGATAGAAGGGTCAGCATCTTTGGCCTGCTCCCTGGAGCACCTAAGCACAGGCATTCTTTTGCAGAGGACTCAGAAACCCCTAAACACTTAGTGAGCTTGCACTCTACCTGCATGACCATTCAGCTTGAGAGAAGAGTGACTGGCTTTCCATGGCTAACACCTCCACTGCTGTTAGTGATCTTAGTAATGATAACTAACAGTAATCCCACTCATTCTCAACATCCAGAAATATTCCTGATTTTCTGTACCTCTCTCCAGTTCCCTCCAGTACCCGATCCTGCCCCCCTTTTTCCCTCCCCTCCTTTCTCCCTCCCAGGTCCCCCCTCCCTCCACCTCCCACCATCCTCCTGTTCCCTACTCTATGCAGGACTGAAGTATCCACACCTGATCTTCCTTCCTTCTAAACTCCACATGCCCTGTGGGTTGTATCATGGATATTGTGAGCTTTGGGGATAATATCCACTTATCAGTGAGTATACACTATGAGCTCAGGGACCCCAGTGGGGGAGCTGGCAGAAGGACTGTAGTGGCAGAGGAGGATTGCAACCTCATAGGAAGAACAATGTTAGCTGGCTGGGCCACCCAGTGCTGCCAGGGACTAGACCACCAACCAAGGAGTGTATAAGGAGGAATCCAGGGCTCTAGATGCATATGTAGCAAAGAATGGCCTTGTCTGACATCAATGGGAGGAAGAGTCCCTTGGTCCTGGGGAGGCTTGATGCCCCAGTGTAGGGGGGATGCTGGAGTGGTGGGGCAGGAGTGGCTGGGTGGGGGAACATCCTCATAGAGACAAAGGGGAGGAAGAAAAGGGCAGATGGGATGGGGGATTTGTGGAGGGGTAACCAGGAAGAGAGAAAAAAGGAAATATTACCAGTGTTGCAATAAATATTTAGCTGCTGTAATCTCATTAGATCCTCTTAGCTTGCCTTATTCACCATCTATTTCTACTTTGTAGAGGAAGAGCTTAGCAGGGTTAAAGGGTCTACCCATGACCTCAAGGGCAGGTAGCAGATTGAAGCCCTAACATCTAAGCAGAGAATATGCTCATGACCTTCACATTGTAATAGTCCAGAGGTGAGCTTCCCCTTCCCCATGGCATTTGAGCAGTGACTGAGAGTACAATGTGGTTAAGAGTTGGAATGTGCCAGGTGGTGGTGGCACACGCCTTTAATCCCAGCACTTGGGAGGCACAGGCAGGCGGATTTCTGAGTTCGAGGCCAGCCTCAAACTACAGAGTGAGTTCCCAGATAGCCAGGGCTATACAGAGAAACCCTGTCTCGAAAAAAAACCAAAAAAAAAAAAAAAAGAGTTGGAATGTTTGGGAGTCCAGTTAGAGTTAGGAGGCAAAGAAGGGTTCACACAATAATTCAAGATCACATTCTTCTTGTTTTAAAAGTGAAACAAATAAAAACCAACCAAGCTGACAAAAACACTCTGTAAGTGACATTTTAGAATTTTTGCTTCCAGTTCATTGAGTAGACAAATGTTGCATGTTAAAATATAATAAAGTTTATTTAATTAGTTCATACATTGATGTGTTTCAAAAGTGGATCTAGAGATCAAGTTCAAGATTTTTCCTTACTTTTTTTCCTAAAACTCAGAACAATGAACACCATTATCCAGCTTGGGTGAGACAGGTTCAGAATCATTTATTATTCTTTGTCCATTGTATAAGAAATAATTATATTTGTCAGTGCTAAGGAGCTTGGTGTTTGTGAAGCGTTTTGCCTCTTCAAATAAACCAAAGGCAAAATACAAAGGGGAGGAGCCTGTCTGAGCACCACTGTCCCACATTTATTATGTAATTTAAACTTCAGTGAAAGTAGCAAAGCATGCAGGGGAAAAAAATCCTTTGAAAACTTGCTTGGTCAATGTTTCTTTTAGAATATAAGTCCTGATTATAACCCACCTTTTCAAATGCCCAACAATCTTAATTATTTATCATTTGAAATAACTAATGATACAGTTTTCAGAGTTGTATAATTTTATACTTTCCCTATAAAGGATTTCTAGACTCCATAAATGTCAGCAGCTGATGGGGACTGGGGAGAACGAGCTGCTTGCAGAAGTGCCAGCTACATGTTATGATAACACACACATTCCTAGCATCTGGTAATGTTAGCAAAGTGGCAAGAGTGGAGGAATTGCACATTATGTTCTGGAGTTAGTGCTTGGCTGGCAAAGGGAATCATATGGGAATTACTTGCTCTAAGGGAAAAGGAACTGCATTGACGCATAAAGGACTCTGAGGAATAGCAGGTGCCCAAGTATAGCCCCAGTGTTCCTCACACCTAGTGAACAGAAGGATTAAAAGCCGATTTTAGACCAAGGAACCATAGTTATGCATGGGTGCTCTTGGCAGTCATTACAAAATATGTCAATTAATACGGATCAGGGAAATTACCCAATCATCCTACATATTGGGCTCTTCTGTGAAAGTTTGCCTTCCCTTTAAGACTCTAAGACATTGTTTAGCTTTGGTTTTCTTTTTATTAAAACACTTGGAAATAATGAAGAAAATAGATTTAAAATCTGTTAATAATGTCCCTCAGTAACAGGTATTTTTTTGGATACGTCTCACTTAATTCTATATTATGAAAGGCCAGACTCACTCAAAGGCCATGAGGCCAGAGTTTTGTTACCTTTAAGCATTTTAACTGTTTTATGTAATTGGTATAAATCTGGCACCGACAGTACTTGGCACCTGCTGCATACTTGAGAACAGCTTTTATGTGGATGAAGGAATGATCAAGCTAGTTATATGCTGATTACTGTAAAATAAATATCTCTTTAAGGAAATGTCCTGCTCTCTAACTCATAGACACTGGATATATCCTGATTTTTCTTACTAAAATTTTGCTCCCGCTGTTTTTTTATTTCATATTTTATTTAATTTAAAAATGTTTTCTATATAATATATTTTTATTATGTCATTCTCTTTCCCTAACTCCTCACAGTTCTTCACTACCACCTACCCAATCAATTTCAGTTCTCTCTCTCTCTCTCTCTCTCTCTCTCTCTCAAAGGAAGACAAAAGTAAGCAAACAAATAAAACTAATAAGAAACGATTCTGAAAAAAAGACAAAGTATAATATAAAAACATGGAATTCATTTTGTGTTGGTCAACTATTCCTGGGCATGGAGACTGGCCTGAAGTGTGGTTGATATATATATAGTAGTGACTTTCCATTGGAGAAAACTGATTTTTCCCTTAGCCAGTAAGTATCAACTGCAAATCACTTCTTGGTTAGGAATCAGACGCTTCTTCTTAATGCTGGGACCCTATCTGGCTTGAATTTCAGCAGACCCTAAGCTGCCGAAAGCCTCTGTGAGTTCGTCAGTCCTACTGTGTCTGGAAGACATTGTTTCCTTGGAGTCATCCACTACCTCTGGCTCTTACAGTCCTTCTGGTCCCTCTTCTGAATAGACCCCTAAGCCGTGAGTGGAGGGCTTTGATGAAGACATCCCATTTAGCATTGAGAACTCCAAAGTCTCTCACACTCTACACATTGTCCAGTTGTGGGTCTTTGTTTCTTCTTACTTAAATGTATCTCAGTGACATAGCCCTGACCTTAGTTTCAAGTACAGACAATAAATGAATGGATGAATGAATGAATGAATGAATGAATGAATATATACTAGACAAATATGAAGCAGTGTGTAAATAGTAATATTATTTCTGGAAGTGCTGACACATGTCTCTAATCCCAGAACTCAAGAAACTGAGGCAGGCTGGGCAGTGGTGGCGCACACCTTTAGTCCCAGCACTTGGGAGGCAGAGACA
>NW_022196905.1:83530852-83532325 GCF_008632895.1 Mastomys coucha
AAGAAACCGAGGTAGAAAGATGGAGAATTTCAGGCTTATTTTGCCTGCAAAGAAAGACCTTGCAAAATCAAACAAATGAAAGAATATTTGCACGTTGTTTGACTCAAAACTTCCTTGTACCCTGCCACCTTTACCATCCCCAACCCTTGACCCAAACATTTTGCTCTGATTTTCATGTAATTTGCTCATACTGGGGACATTGATATGGATGGAAAGTTTAAAACGCCTAAATATTTTATTGCAGAAAGGAAATAAATTCTCCCCTCAGGCACAGGAGCATCTCACCTTCTGGTGTATGTGCCCATACACTTGCCTGACAATGACCAGGGCAGTGCAGAATGAGGCATGAAACCTTTGTTTTCTTCTCTCCTCCTGTTCTTTCCTAGCAGGACCCACTGGTGTCTTCACTACTGAAGCTTTCTGGGATATTTAGAACTTAGATCTGAGACAAAGACCTTTATCTTTGAAGAAGAAATCACCAATGTAGGTGTAACCTCCTCCAGCACATTCCTTGGCTCCCTAAGCTATCCAAGTCACCCTCTTTTACAATGTATACCTTATGACTCAGAGCACCTGTGTTAGTGCTCTCGAGCATCGGAATCGATAGAATATGTCAACAGTTACATGAGTGGGAACATTAAGGGAATCGGTACATGTGATTGCGGAATCTGATAAGTTACACAACCCATGGATAAACGTCATGTAGCTCGATTCAGATCCAAGTCTCTTGATACAGAAAAGGCATGAGGTTGAGAGCCCAGGAGAAGGATGCTCTAAGATCCAGAGTCCCAAGACTGAGCAGCCGTGAGTTCTAATGCCCACAGCTGCAGATAAAGTGTTCATCTCATGTCCTTTCAGAATCACATGCTCATTTCCTCCAGGAACATGCTAATAGGCAAATCCAAAATGACGTTTTACCAAGTTTCTAGTTATTGAAATATCCAGTGAAGATGACACTTATACAAACAGCATCAAATGAAATTTTCAGTGCATAGCTCATTTACCCAGTCAGATGGGTGCTTATAGAGAGATCATGCCTTATTCCTTTGTAGGTTTCTCACCAGTGACTGCACAGTGTCTGTGGTGCAATGGTGCTCAGTGGTGTTCCCTGAATGCTCTGCACAGCTGGATAATGAAGATGGATTCTGATGCTGGAAGTGAGCCTCCTTGTATACATTAGCAGGCACTATTTGAAAATGGCCCTTTCACAGAAGACAACAGTTATTGTTTTGTATTTGTTTTTTTTTCCATTAAGAAACTCTTGTCTACAACCTCAGGACACAGCTCAATCACTTAGTTCAGGTTAAAGAAATTCAAACAGAACTATCTTAAGCCAAACAAAGAATTTATTATGGAAATACTAACCTGTTTCATGGAATGCCTAGAGTGGAGTGAACCGAAGCCATTACAGTGAAAGCACTTGCTAAAAGTCTCTCTCTCTCTCTCTCTCTCTCTCTCTCTCTCTCTCTCTCT
>NW_022196905.1:83532335-83532787 GCF_008632895.1 Mastomys coucha
TCTTCTTCTTCTTCTTCTTCTTCTTCTTCCTTTTATCCCTCTTTCCCTCCCAAAGGGACTTCATTTACTTTTCAAATCCACATGATGCAAAATACAGATATCAGCAACATTTTAAAAAACTTCTTATGTCTTTTCTTGCACGTAGCCACATGCTTCCCTGAGCACTGGTTAAATTTCTTCACCGATCTCTATTTGGCTACTTTTAAAAATTCAGTCTCTTGAAATGAATTGGCAGATTTATTTTAAAGCCATATTACTGCAGACAAAGCCTTGCACAAAAGGCATACACATTTTACACACTTTTATGTATTGTATATGCAATATACACATAACATATATATGCTACACATACAGAAGCGGGCTTATGTAGTACCTTTTGTACTTTGTGTTTGTTCTTTTGTGATTGGGTTACCTCACTCAGGATGATATTCTACAGATCCATCCATTTCCCT
>NW_022196905.1:83533877-83548785 GCF_008632895.1 Mastomys coucha
TTGTTTTTGTTGTTTTTGTTTGTTTCTTTGTTTTTTGGAGGAGAAACTGGGAATGGAGAAATTTACATATAAATAAAATATCTAAAATAAATAAAAAAAGCAATTGTATTTGCATTTATTTCCACTAATAATTCATAGTGCCAGTAGAAAATTCCCAAGAAAAAACATGTCTGCTTTGTTTAAAAATAAAGTTATTTTATTTCATTATAACCTTAACGGTCTATATAAACAACACAGTATATGCAAAAACAATTACAAAACACACTTGGAAAAAACCATGAGAGTTCTTGAAATCCTTTCATGATATCAGAATCTCAAGAGACACCATTAAACGTTTCAGATAAAAAAAAATGAGGAGTTTCCCAACATTGACTGCTTTGATCAGTCAACCAGGGACCAGGAAGCAGAGTCACTTAACAGTACTGGTGGTATTTTTAATGTTCTAGTGGCCATTTAATCCAAACCTGTTTAGCATTCAAGAAGACTGGAGAGAAAACTCACACAGGAGCCCAAGGAGACGAAATAAAACAAGAATATGATTCCGGTATGGGCAGTCTTTTTTCAAGAATGGACATTAAGTCACAGGGAAGAAAAAATATTTTGAAACTTGCCAGTTCTCAGACTTAGCTGAAATTGGCAGGTAATCATTGCTGAAACCCAGCCTACTTACAAAGACTGTACTAAGAGAACATAGGAAATACAGGCTTTTGCTTGAATCTATGGAATCTCTCTTTGTAAAGTTAAATTTACAAGGATCCCGACAGGATATAGAATACTGACTAAATATAAATTTTATTTTTTTATGTTTAATATACTTTCTACTAAATACCGCATGTAGTCAAAGGAACACAATAGTGACGAAACAGTTGAATTCATAAACACTACGGTCAGGATGTTTGTTGTGGCATCAGATTCACCTGAGAGCAATTATACATGCATTAGACTTGAGGCTTGGATCACATAGGTCACATCTGTTCAGCTGTGACATCACTGATACTAACAAATCTCTTCCTGAGCTGTCTCTACTTTACTGAGCATCAATACCCATGCAAGCACTAACGAACACCAGCCATTTAACTTTTGCTGTCTGTTTTGGTGATAGAAGCATTTACTCATGCCACTGAGATTTTATGAAAAAGCAAGATAACAATAACCATGAAGTCAACCCTGGAGAAATCATGATGCTGACATCAGCTCTAGCCAGGACTCTATTCTGTGTCAACTCGGGGAAATCACCCTACCATCTCAGAATCATAGCAAAGGTGGAAATCTCAGATTACACTATTGAGTTAGATCTCTGGAAATCAAATTAACAAAAATGGTAAGAGCATCACTTTGAATCTGGGTCTATATCAGTTCTTGGTCTCTCAATTTCTCTATCTCTAAATCTAAGTGAAATTATTTAACTTTTGTATATATAGGAATGAGGACAAAAATATGCAATCTCACAAACTACTGAAATGATAAAATGAAATAATATATTTCAAGCTCTTAGCATATGGTAAGTGTATAAACCCTGGAAGCCCTATTACTGACTTAGGTTTTTTGTTTGTTTGTTGGTTGGTTGGTTGGTTGGTTGGTTGGTTGGTTGGTTAGTTAGGTTTTTTGAGACAGGATTCCTCTGTATAAGCCTGGCTATTCTGGAACTTTCTTTGTAGACAAGGCCGGCCTTGAACTCACAGAGATCTGCCTGTCTCTGCTGGGATTAAAGACATGTGCTATCATTGCCTGATGGTGACTCAGTTGTTAAAAACTAACTTCTTTCCCACTTTTCTTTTACTTTTTAAATAATCCTGGCACCAAACTTTGTATTCAAATGTCCCTTATTTTTGTTGTCACCTAACCAGGTGATTTTTCTCAACTATTAGACTGTAACAAAAAATATCAGTATTAAAAACAATAACAAGCAACACATGGTTACAAATAAAAAAGTAAATACAATATTTAAACATTCATTTCTGCTAGCTGTTTTCCTGAGACATGTCCTGTCCATCTGCAAATGAGTCAGGTCTTTTGTAGCCACCAGCTTGTGATAACTTTATAACCTGTGAGGATTAAGAACACAGGGGCAGCAACTTTAGAAGAAAGCAACACTAGCTAATCCAGAGGGGGCTTTTGTGTTTTGAGTCATTAGAATTATCTTTGTAATAAATGACAAAACAACACCAACAAACAACAACAACAAAGACCTGTAATTCCTCAGCAATCGGGACTAGCCACTTTTGGCTACCTAGATGCTTGTGGAAAGGAGAGACATTGTACGCAGAGAGTTGTGGAAAGCGACACCACAATCACATGTACTGATTCCCTTAATGTTCCCACTCATGCTGAGGCAGAGCAAGGAAACACCAGGCCTGATTGGGAAACACCCCCAACTCTCTAACCTAGAGGAAATGTCCAGGAATTCAGTCAGTGCTGTGAAAGAGTTAGCAGAAAGGAATTATATTTCCTTAAACACGAGTCTCAGTGTGGCAAACCGTGACTGCACCCTTCATGTGGGTCCACATACTACTTTATTTTAGATATTATCTTACTTGGATTTCATGTCCTTACAACCCAAATCATTCCACTTGACTCTACAGGTTGTGCTCTGCACACTCCTTGTAGATTTTCCAAGGGGCCCCTGATACTGATTACATGGCTGGGACTCCACTCCACGTGGCTTGTTTGGGGGTGCAGCTACCTAGTGCTAAGCACGTGCTGAGGATTCCGAGCCGGGGCACTTTGGAGTGTTGTCTTTCATTGCTTAGGTTTCAGCAGTGGCTCTCTCTGCCATAGCATCTGCTTCCACCTACCATGGTACCAGCTAATCCTCATCATTGCCCCTCTAGCTGGAGGGTATTTGATGGCTATTTGATGACTTTTTGCTGCTGCCAAAGTCAAGTGGCACCGTAGCCCTTCTCGACTCCTGGGAGACTGAACTAGCAGTGTTCTCTTATCAGAATCTCTGCATTGAATTAGCTGAAAGGGTCTGTGACTCTTGCTGGGATCCTGACTCACAAACACTTCAAGAGTTGGGAAGTATGCTTTATGTAAGGTACATTCTGCACCATCACAATCGTCATCACCATCGTTATCATTACTACCATCACCAACACCAACATCACTACCATCATCATCCCATTGCTATTGCTATTGCATTTTCTCTCTTGATTTAATGTTTAAATTAAAATACTTCTTTTATTCAAAATGGTGGAAGAAAAAATATACAAAATAACCGTGACAATTATGTAGCATTAGAATGCCTATTTCTGTAGTAGTACATTTGAGATATGGAAAGAGTGAAATTGTCCTTTAAACATAACATTAGAATTAATGATTTTAGCCTGTTCAAACAAAAAACTGTTTCTTTCTGAGTTATTATGTCATGATACAGTTAGGGCAAAACTTTTATGTTTTGTCATAAAGAAAATGAATTTATCTTTAGATGCTTGTATACACAACCCAATTCCAATCAGTAATTATTAGACATAATGAAGACCCAGCTCACCACTCACAGTCACCAGTTTTCCCTTCTACTGTGTTTAGCATACTTACTTTTAAGCGATATTGGTCTCTTGAATATCTTCACTTATGGGAGTTTTATCTTTATCCAAAGTTTCCATGTTTTCTTCCTTCTTTTTTTTACGGTGTTTCCGAAGAGGACTTCAAAAATAACATGTTAGAAATTAGTTTGATCATGTGAATGCACATCAGTATGCAAATGTTCAATAAGAGAGCCCAGGACCTTAATTCTATGCTGTTCAAGATGTATGAGTCCCTTTTGTCTTAAGTCCACTGGATTCTCTTTTGAACACATTCCTTTTTGCAAGTTCAAGTGCTAGCTAGCATAGGCCCACAGTGGCGGTGAGATATATTTATATACATAGGAAGAATCTGGCTCCTTATTATTGATATAGATTAGTGGACAGAAGAAAAAATGTCATGCAAAGTTATTTCACACTATATAGCAATTAACACTGCTTGGTGTTAAGGAGAAGCAGTAAAGGCTGGAGTCAGGCATAAGAAACTGGAAGAGTGATTGTAACCCCTGGAAATATTGCTAAACTTCTAGGGATGTAAATGAAAAAGTTGCCTTAATATTCTGGGCCACACTCTCGTTTTCTGAACATGTGATTCAAGGTTAATATAAAAAGGTCATTTCCCAGCTGTGCTCATTATATCTTCCCACCTAAATGTAAAATTAAAAATAGTCCTTTCTACCATAAAGTATAAAATCTCAAAACTGTTTTGCAATCTAGTAGTTAGAATTCCTATAAATTATCCTGTTCAGTATATGTGTTTTACAGAAAATACAATCCAAACTCAGAGACAGCAAGAAATTTGTTTAAAATATTAAAAAATATATAACTGTGGAGCTGGTCAAAATTATTTTTTGTTTTGTTTTTGTTTTTTGTTTGTTTGTTTCTTTCTTTTTCTGTGTTTTTGTGTTTTATCCCAAGAACTCCACAGGGGAATCGAGCAACATGCCCTCTCTGTATGTTTAGAGCCCAGTGGAGGATGTCATGCTTTAGGAAGGGACGAATGTTTCCCAAGACAACAAAATATTACATTTAATGATAGGTTTCCAAAGAAACTGCTTGCATATTAATAATTGTCCTAATCCACTGTCCCTCAAAGAAAATAGAAAGGTGTCTCTGAATTCCAAATGTATAATGAAAACTCATGAAAATTAAAACAGAACAAGTCGCCCATACACATAAAATTAATTATTTTAATATGGTCACAAAAAGTTTCCGTTTCTTTTTATTCTTCAATGTTACTAATGTAATGAAACAGCTTTGGAAAATGATAATTCCATTCAACTTACTAACAAACACAAACTACACCTGCCTTTGGGGCTAAATGATTAAAATGTTTAGCCTAAAGATATTTACGAATTTTATTTTAACTTATAATATTTATTTCCTATAGATTGATAAAAAATATCTACAATGTGTTTCACTACTAATAAAAATTTTCTGTGAACAGACACAAGCCTCAGAAAGTTGATTTAGTTAAAGCAAAGCAAAAATGAAGAGATAGTAGGAAAAAGAAGAGGAAGAAGAGGAGAAAAGGGAAGAGGGGAAGGCAAGATCCAATTTCTCAGGTCTACTTAAACGTCAGTGTAAACACACTTACTGACAGCAGGTGCAGACGCCGATGACTAGGATGATGAACACCACCATGACCACTATCAAGCAGACCACCAGTATCTGGTCCCTGTCCTGCTGGAGGTAAAACAGGTCCACTCTCTCACACCGTGCCCCGAAGTAGCCTTTCTCACAGCTGCATAGGAAAAGACTTTTATGACTCTCCAGTTCTCTTTGGAAGAAATTAGCACTGTTTTTGTTCCTTCATAAAGAACATAGTTTCTTTTTAAAGAGGAAAAAAAATTTTTTTAAAGGTCCACTCTCCTCTGCTGTCTTCAGGAGCAACTATACCTGGCTTCACTGAAACTCACCATCACTAGAATGTAATTAACTTGTCTGGTGGGGACAGACTGTCACGGCCACCTATAAAAATATTTTACAGTTTTAATCTTTCAGACTGTGTGGAAGGAGATGTTAAAATTCCCTCCACAGCATTTTCAATTCATTAAAACCCTTGTGACAAGGAAGACTAAGCTGCACAAACATTTGTGTCACTGGAGGGTAAGACAAACACTTCATTGCATCATTGAGCTACCTTAAAACAACATGAGTTCATATAGCCAGCAGTGGTGGCTCACGCGGGTGATCCCAGCCCTGGGAAGGCAAAGGTAGACAGATCTCTGTGAGTTCAAATTCAAAGCTGGCCTGATCTACAGAGCTAGTTCCAGGAGAGCCAGAGTTACAAATACACACACACACACACACACACACACACACACACACACACACACACACACCAACAACAACAACACACCAAAAACACTGACTCAAAAAACAGCAAATAAATTACATGATTTCATATAGTCATATATGGTAATGTGTATGAAATCCCATGACTCTAAATCCTAAATCATGAAGTTCTATAAATGTCATTTCTATAGAATCTCCTCCAACACACACACACACACACATAGACACGTGCACGCGCACATACATGCACATGTACACACCCTACACATGTTTTAACTCTGTGACTGGGGAGACTACATGTCAGGAAGCAAGCTTCCATTGCCCATGTGTCTACACGTCACAGATCTATCACAAGCCTATTCTGTCAGTTGGGTGAGTATGGCTACAGTCCAGGTGTGCTCACCAATGCCTGGTCTCCACTCCCCTCTAAGCAGTGTCTTTTGAATCCATGGCCCTCATTGAAGAAAAGCAAGCAGAGTCAGTCAGGGATAGCAGTGGGGCTATGGCTTCCCTCAGTCTCTCACATCTCTATCAATATAATCTCAAGGTATACTTGAGCTCAGCAGATTCCCTAAGCCTGTAGTGGTTGTTAGGGAAACTTTTGACCAAGCTGGGAATTATCCATGCAAGGCTCCCTGATCTAATGGCTCAGTGATATATGGACACTGCATAAAATTCATGAGTTGTTATAGAAGCTTAAGAGATACATAAAAAATTGAGTGCATTTGAATCAAATTTATTTCTTGCAACACCAGCACCTTTGCATTAATATCTACCCTTATTCACTACAGATACACCCAAACACAATGAGATATTGCCCACATGCAGTTATTTAAACATCAAAAAGATCAAATCCCGCGCCTTGAAAAGATTTCTATGCAACCTCATTTACTTATAAAACTCAAGATTTAGTGCCAAGCTGTTCTATAGCTGGTGTTCCACAAGAGCCAAGGCAGTTAATTCCCATAAAGCCAGTCCTGCTTCATTAAGAAGATCCTAACTGCCAACACTGTAGCTGACAAAATGTTTCAATAGCCAACAGTATCAATCTCAACAGAAGCATTCTTAATGAAAATGTGAACTGTTTTGCAGAGAACAGAAAAGCATACTGGGACACATAAGGATGCAGAAGAGGATCTCAGGACAAGTAGGGGAGGACTGATTCATTCAAGACTACTGGATGCCTTCATTCCAAGGTCAGGTGAAGGAGGTGCAGTGATGGCTCAGCGGTTGGGAGCATTTGTTGCTCTTTCAGAGGACTCAGGTTCAATTCCCAGCACCCACATGGAAGCTCACAGCCATTTGTAATGCCAGTTCCAGATGATGCAATGCCTTCCTCTGGCCTTCACAGGCTTCTGTGTACATGTGGTTCACATAGATACACTCAGGTGCACAGGCAAATAAAACAAGTAAATATTTAATTAAAAAAAACCCACAGGTTGAAAATTTTAGAACTTAAAATATCAAAAATGCTCTTCAGATCAGGATTGCAAAGGATCACCTTTAATTGAATGTGGCAGGGAAGGTTATTAGGCATCTATAAAGAATGTAATTAAGTCTTACAAATAAGCATGCTCTCTTTTAATTAGCATAATGATTTCTTTAACAAGCCTACTACATATGACTCTTTAAAACAACTGTTTTGTCCATAAATGGCCAGCCATTACTCACTGCTCTTTAGGAATTTCTGTCTGAAACTATGAACTCTGGGTTCAGTAGCTTTAACGAAATGTCTCAGCGAGCAGAACTTCCTGAAGGTTGTGACACGATGACATCATGCTAGAAGTCAAACTTGAACATGTCTAGAGCAAGTCTCCAGTCATTTCACCATTCAATCAACCAATCGCACATCAACTGGTAATTGTTTTCACCTGATGATTGTTTGTACTCTGAGCCTCCCATGTGGAAAGCAAGAGGCGGGAAGAGCTGAAGCCTGAGCCATAGTACCTCTCCAGTAGGGAAAAGCTCTCAAGGGTAACAGAGGGATTTGTATACCAAACCTTGGGAAGGGACTCAGGATCCTACAGGGCATCTGCAAACACCGTGGAAAACTAGACCAAGAAAGTTAACCCAGGGTCAGAGGAATTCTGGAGGCTAAGGAGATAGGTATTGCCGTCCTGTGGAGTGGGGAAAGCTGAGAATTGATCTTAGGCAGGAAGATCACACAGTCTGGTTCTCATCACGAAGATAGCACAGTTAAAGAACAATAAATCTGGAGACATGGGGAACCAGTCAGGGAAAAAAAATTGTATTGGGTCAAAGGGCATTCATCTTTTAAAAATTCAGCATATGTCTCTAAGCCAGTAAAAAAACTAAATTAAAAACTTAAAAATCAGGTCTACTCTTACACACACACACTCTCTTTTTTTACACAAGCAGTTCTTATCCCACCTCTACATATTATCTGTGCATATTTCTTTTTAGAATTGAATTAAATTAAATTTTGAGGAAGCCCGCGTATAATGTTCAGGCAAAATTGTGAGATTTTCGTATGCTTGTAAGATACGTATGGGGAATTATATATTAGGGAAGCTGTGCAGAAGAATATACATATTCTGTGAACTTAAGGTTAAAATTATGCTTAAAGAATCACTTGATCCCTCTCTGAAGTAAAACCCCTTTCTCTTTAAAGGGGCATCCCATTAGGAGAAAATGAATATTAATAATACACAAAAAAGTTGGAACTTGGACTCTTGAAAAGTCAGATCCTCTCTCCACTTACTCCCGAGTGGGCTAAATAGGCCTTGATGATCTCTACTTAGAACTAGGTCTGACTTCCTCACACTTTACTGACACCTGAGAACAAAGAAAAAAAAAACAGCATCTAACTTGGCAGGAATCTCTTCTTCGTATTTACATTAACTACGGAACCACCTCACACAAGCGAACGAATCTGTTTTCTTTTAAAACACCCAGAAGACGCCTGGAACTGTCGAGCATCCTAACATGGTTAGAATCGCCTTTTCTTGCTCAAGGAAGCAGGGGACACCAGCAGTGCAGAGCTGGACCTGGATTCCCATACTCAGACTTCAGGAGGAAAGTCTGCGTCAGTTTCTCCGCAAGCAGACGCCGAGCTGGGCCCTAAACAACTGGCTGAAGTCAGGACCCGATGGAACCGTGTCTGAACAGATGGTAGGGTTAGCTCAGACTTTCCAATGCTGCCAAACCCCAGGCTGGGAGCGTGCTGCACCCCTTCGCTCATGGGCACTGTGCCTTCCACTTACATGCAGGAAGGAGCCTGCTCGTCCACCACGAAGCGGCATCTCCCGTGGATACAATAATGCTTGTACTGCTTGGGGCACCGAGAGAAATGGGTTTTCAGTTTCTGTTTAGGGGTGGTACCTGGAGAAGGAGAAAACTGTATTAAAATACTAACTCCCCGTTTTATTCAGTGATTCACATCTAATAGATGTCTAATATTGAGAAAAGAGCCACAAGTCAGCTTCCCATCCAGAGCCAAACTTCCATGCTCATGGCATAACGAACACTTTGCAGGATTGAGACCCAGGGAGAGCAGAGGAAACAGAAAGACAGAGAGTAGCTATTGCAGAGGCCCATTCCCCACATGCCAATGATATAGTAAGTTGAGATTTGGTTAACAGCAATACCCACTGAACTTCTTTATAGCAACATAATCCATGGCAACTCTGTAGGGAAGACAGAAGAGTCTGGAAGGCTTTTAGATAACCAATACAAAGATTTCTAAGATGCCAAGATGTCATGCAGATTTCTTAGGATCCATGGGAGCTTGCTTCCAGGCCGTTAAGGGATCCCTGAACCCAACAAAACCTAAACTTCTTATAGAATGTGGTATAATGTATATACATACTGTATATACATCCCCTCTATACTTTAAGTCATCTCTAAATTACTTATTGTACCCTATGCTACATGAATATCAAATAAGCTGTTCCACTGTATTGTTAGTAAATACTAGCCCGCTAATCTCCAGGGCAGGTTTGAGGCACAGGTGGCCGAATGTATCCTGGGCTCTGAGGGCTACTCTAAAATTTCAGCGGATGCCGGATTGCTGCTGAGTTTGCTGGCTGACCTGGTTTCCATCGTTGAATCACTTGACTCCCAGGCTGAATGCTTGTGCATGCCAGATATTCTGCTTTCGTGCAAGCCAGTTAGGTGGGACTCATTAGAAAAGACTGTAATTCTAGAAATAACTGCACAGTGTGTCAAAGCGAAAACCACTGGATAAGCCAGCTCCCACCCGCTGAGCGTTTCCTAACCCTTTAAGTGCGTGTTCTAAGGCATCAGTGGATAAAGTACCCTCTGTCTGTTTCCAGTGGCACAATAGCACAAATCAAAAGTAAGGACCATCCAGGAAAACATCTATAGTAACCGTAAAAACAATTTCAGGGCACTGGGGAAGACTGGAAAGGACCCTGAGCCGGATGCAAGGATCGGTGTGTAAGTTTGTACCCTTCACTAGCTGAGTCTACGTAGCCCAATTAAGCTGCCCGAGCCTTGGTTTCCTCATCTATAAAGTGAAAATAATAAGGTCCACCTTCATGGGCTGTTGAGAGGTATAAACAAAGGCATGAAAACCCCTTTTTAAAAAACCATGTGAGTCCCCAGAAAATGAACATGAGTGAGCACAGGGAGATGGATGTAATGAAGTGGGAGGGTCTTGCCAGGAGCAGCAAACGATGCAAGAAATGGAGTTAGAGACTGTGAGTTTCAGCAGACTGTAGTGACACATGGAGTGAGAGAGACTAGTTTGTATCAAGGAAGTTATATGGTGCCCGTAACTGGAAAGTATTCTTTCCATCATCAGGCAAGGCAGTGTTGACCACACTAGCACAAAGAGATGCTGGGCACTAGGAGAACACCAAGGAATACCTGGGCATGCAGACAAGTATGATGTGGACCTGGAATGGAAAGGAAGGAGATAACTTCAAGTTGTGGCAAGGCCTCATGGCAGATCTTTATGTTCCCAGATAGCTTTCTTGATTTGCAAAGCACCCTTGCCTTTCCAAGTCACCAGGCAGCAAATGTCTGGTGACTCCTCTACAGAACTTTCAGAGCTGAAACAGAAGTAAATCACACATCCCAACATTTAATAGCAAACGAACAAAAACCTATCTTGTGCTATCTTTGAAATGAGAAAGTCTGTTGTCATCCTCCCTGGCATCTAGAGGAACAGTTACTTCTCATTCAGCATCTGCTTTGGTCACATTGTCTGAAAATGAACTGGGAAGCCACATGCTGACTATCAAGAGATCTGGGGGAGAGAGGCCAGGGGAGATCTCATTCCACCCTTCAGGTGCACAAATATTTACCAAAAAAGAGTTAAAGGACAAAATTACCATTCCTATGACAAAACTACCCTCAGTCCAAACTCTTGTGTTTCTCTCTTGAAAACTGAATGGCATACCCCTGAGAACAGAGCAAGGTAACATCCATGATTTTAGAGAGGAGTGAGTTTAATTGCTCTTCTTCCTCTCACCTTAACCTGGTTCAATGTACTTTAACAAACTGAATTGTTCCCTTGAAGATACGGTGGTATTTCAGAATTTTACAGAGCAATTGCCCTGTCAGATGGCGGGGGAACAAGCATAGCCTCAGACTTGGAGAGCTGCTACGGATGCTGTATCTCAATCTCTTGTGGTGCACTTGCTTCTGAGTCTTGACTCAGAGGTCAACTGAGTCAGAAACAAAGTTATGACAGATGAGTGTATGCAAGGTTTTGGTTTAAAGAGTTTGTGGTTGGGATAAGAAACAAGGACACTTTGGCTCATGTGGGCCATTCGATGAGAAGCGCTTGCTCTCATTGAGTCAGATGCCTAGTTAGATTCAATATGACAGATTTCCGTGGGCTAAGCCATTGGAGAGAAATCCAGAAGACAACTAGATAGTTTAGTTCTGACATGGAATTTTCCAGGGTCTGACACATTTACAGTGTTAATACATCATTATTACATAGCAGAGTTTTTGTAACATTTGGTTCCATTCCAATAGAGCTCTTTATAAGTGTATTTAATAATTATGTCAGTGGTATGTTACCAGTAACTCTCTTCAGCAGGTAACTAACTATAAGGATAACATACTATAGTTATCATGACATTTAAACATTTTGTTATATTAATTGTTTAGTTAATTTATATGTGTATATGCATGTATGCATGCATCACCTGGCATGGGTGACTGAATGCATGAACATGGATATCAAATGACCACTTGAAACTGTTGGTTGTCTCCTTCTACCATGTGGGTTCAAGGAATCAAACTCAGGTCCTCAGGCTAGGGCAGCAAGAGCCTTTCCCAACTGAGCCATCCTGTTGGCCCAGCAATACTTTCTGTAACACTTATAAGTCTACATTATGTATAGCCCCTTAGTTACATATGCAATAGAACTAACTACAGGAGGATGCTAAATATTGAAATAGAAGTCTTATGGGATAAAGAAAGAGAGAGGAGGAGGAAGACAAATGACTCCAAATTTGGCCTTCCACATGCATATCTGACCTGTAAGATGAAGAAGCATGCCCAGATGAGGGCATACAAAGTCTCCACAGAGCTGAGGGCTAAGTTTCCTTCTAGCCTATGAAACTTGTCAAAGGCTTTAATAATCTACTTCTAAATGTCCGGGCCTCTTCCCAGCAGAGGTTTCCTCATTTTACAATCTCCTTGTGCCTACATCTAAAGATAGTTTTATATCTTTAAAGTTAACCTTCCTTCTTATCTTTCCAACCGTCTCCTTGAATTGGATGCACAGAAAACTCACAGTGCTCTTGAAGCACAGAAAAGGTTGGAATGTAAGGAATCTCCATGTGTCTTACAGCTGAATGTCACTTCCTATAGGAAAGTGGAAGGGAAAGGTGCCCCTTTCTGAGTAACTGGAATCTATGATTGAGATTGGAGAGTGCTTGGAATTACGGGATGTTGTTAAAGCCAGGTTAGACCATATTTTGACCAAATTTGCCAAACTGGTCATTACAAAATTAAGGTCTACACAGAGAGAAGACCTGTTATATAGTCTAGTAAAGAAAAAAAAATAACAATTAATTGGTAAAAGTACCAATTAAAATACTAATTAAACCGAGTTGCTCTACAAGCCAATACCACTACTTCTTGACCTTTATGCCTATTGTTCATTGTTTATTGCAGGCATCATAAAGAAGGTCCATTGTATCCCAGATGGTGATGAGTGTGAATGAATGTAGCCCCTTACTCATCAGAAAACAACAAACCAAGGGCATAATTCTTAGATACTGGGGATATTAAAAGGAAAAATAAGAATTATTTAGACCCAGAAAATATGCCTCAGTATCATCTCACCTATGTCTTTGTGCTCCTGACTCCTGACTTGGGGTCTAAAAGCTTAAGCGAGTTATCAATGGTGAGAGTCAGTCATTAAATGTCTGCTCTGGAGATCATTTATTCCTTCAAGAGCCATCTGGACTCCCCCTGTACTTTGCTTTCAGGCAGTTTGTCTTTTAAGGAGTTCCCTCATATCATACTCTTTTTGATTTTCCCATATGGCTTTCTGGTGATTAATAATATGCATCCTAGAGATGGTGTCACCTGTATGTCAGGCTTCTCTGCTTACTTTGTGACCTTCAAGAAAGCCCTTATCCTTTCTGTGCCTCAGTATCTTCATATGAAAGAAGAAATATTAAGGGTACATTTTTACTTATAAATCAATTAATAAATGTAAAGCACAACAGTACTTTGTATATATCCCATGTTTAATAGATGATATATATTATTGTTGTTGATGTCATTGCTAGATATACTCTATATGCATATAAATGTAGTAAAATAAAATAAGAGGTTTTGCCTGTGATTGAAATTTAGTTGCTACCAGCTTAATTATTCTTTTATTTCTTTTATTATTTTATTAATTTGCTATATTGTCTAGTTATTTTAATATATAAACCTTCTGCCAATTGCAGATAAAATATTCATGGAGAGGTAGAATCAAAATATACTTATAAAAAGTAATCAACAAAGAATAAAGACAGACATCAAGAGAGAAAAATAAGGACAAAAGGACCAAAGGCAGAAAAATAAAAAATAAAGTAAAAGAGAAAAATAAGGACAAAAGGACCAAAGGCAGAAAAATAAAAAATAAAGTAAAATGTATACATCTACCTATCAGAAATTCCTTAAAATGAAAGTGAGCTGAGCTCTTCCATCTTAAGCACTTAAATGTCAAAACTTTCCTCTGTGTATATTGTCTATAAGGTACTTTGGGTTTGGGGAAATGCATAGAATGACGAGACTTAACTATGTGTACATTGTTTGTGAGATACTTTAGGTTTAAGGAAATTCATGTGCTGAGCATGAAGGGACACAGAATATCCACAGCAATGCTAACCAAAGGGCATCAGTGGTGGTTATACACATATTAGACCTAAGAAGCCCTAGCTCAAAACTCTGCCACCAGACAGCAAGAATCAAAGACAAGTGTTATTATTTGATAAGGTTTTCAGTGCCACACTATAAATATACATTTGCCCAACATGAGAAAAATCTAACAACATAAAGCAAATAAATATTTACAGCTTTCCTCAAGTAGCAACAGAATGTGTGCTCCTCCCAAGTTCAGACAGTGTGTTCTTCAGGGTGGATTAGTGACTTGATACATTTAAGAAGCCTGAAGTCTGATCACAGTGAAATAAAATTAGAAATAGAAAACAACAGAAGGAAAAGTGGGAGGTTCACCAGTGCAGAGTTGAGAAATGTGTTTCTGCAACACCAATGGGTCAAAGATGAAATTAAAAGGGAAATTGGAAAACATCTTGAAACAAACAGAACATACCAAAACATACTAGATGCAGCAGAAACAGCACTAAAGGTTTATAGTGAGAAAGACTTACATTGTAATAGGATAGAGATCTCAAGTAGATAACTAACTTTATATTTTAAAAAAATAAAAATAACAAAACAAGCTAAAGTTTGGGAAAAGTAAACAAATAACAGAAATTTCAGTGAAAATAAGAGAATACAGAACAGAAAATCAATACTATATATGTGTGTGTGTGTGTGTGTACAGAGAAAAATCCTCATTCTGTATATATATATATATATATATATATATATATATATACACACACATACACACATATATA
>NW_022196905.1:83548840-83556969 GCF_008632895.1 Mastomys coucha
TGTATATATATAAACACATATAGATATACAATACTATATGGTATTGTATATATATAATATATATTATTATACCTGTATATATGTGTGTGTGTGTGTGTGTGTGTATATATATATATATATATATATATATATATATATATATATGTATACAGAATGAGGATTTTATCTGGAAAAGCAAAAAACCTAACAAACCTTTAGGAAAAGGTTTGGGAAAGGAGGGAAAACACAAATCAACTAAAATGTAGAAATGTAGAAATGAAAAAGGAGGTATTGCAATTGGTACCACACAAAGCTTGTTGTATAAAAATTCTATGAAAAAGTATGCACCAGCAAATTGAAAGATTCATAAGAAATGCATATACTCTAGAAACAGTATCCATGGCTGTATCATAGTGAAATATAAAGTTTTAACATATATATGACTCATAAGTATGTATAATTTTTAAAAAGCCTCAATGAAGAGACTTCATGGGCTTCACTGGTTAATTCTATCAAATATTTAATTAATGCCAACTCTTGCCAAAATCTGAAGGGAAAACACACTTCTAAACTTACTTTACAGCCTCAGCTGTAGAGTCAGACACTACAAACAAAGAAAAGTCATATTCAGGTTGCTCCAGATAAACCTGGGTGCAAACTTTCAATAAAGTGCTAGAAGATGAAACCACACAGCAAATTTAAAAGACCATGGACCATGAGCAAATAAATTTAGCTGCAGGAGGTAAGGAAGAATCAGTATAGGAAAATCAGTCAGAATAATGCACCACATTAACAGAACAAATGATGGAGTCAAATGATCTCCATGCATGCAAAAAAGGCCTGTCAGTATTCATTATTCTTTTATAATAAAAAACTCTCAACAAACTATGAATGGAAGGAAATCACCTCAATATAGGTCATATCTGAAAACCCAGAGCTAACATTATACTCAGTGGTGAAATTTTTTTTACTTCCCTGCTAAGACAAAGAATAAGAGTCTTGTTACTTCTAGTGAACACAGGATTGGAAATGACAGATAAAGAAATTAGAATAGAAAAAAGAAAAGACATTCAAATTAGAAAAAAAGTGAAAATTATTCCAATTTTAAAACGGCATCATCTTGTATGTAGCCAACTCTAAAGACCCAATACAAAACAACACTAAAACTAATTTGTGAATTCCACAAAATTCTGGGATTAAAAAAAAATCAGTATACAAAAGTCAGTTGTATTTCTGTTAACAGACTAACTCCTGATGAAACTAAAAAAATAATCACAGTGACCACAGAATTTAAAACAATGAAACACTTAGGAAGAAACTTAAGAAGGGAGAATCAAAATTCTGATGACTTTCGCAATAATGGAAAAACATTAGAAAATTACAAAGGTTCAAAAATCATAACAATCTTGAACAATAAGAAGAAAGCTAGAAGAAAATTCTAATTTCAATGAATATGCACAAAGCTATAAAATAGGATATAGCCATAAAAGAGCAGATACATAGATCCATAGAAGGAAATCAACAACCCACAATTCAATTCAGGTGTATATAATTACCTGCATGAAGAGTAATAAGAAGCCAAAATAAAGACTAGGATAGGCTCTTAAATAAATGAAGTTTGGTGCAGTAGTGGCACACATACCTTGGTGATAACCAACAACTCTCTAATTGGACCTAAGACCCACTCAACAAAAGAGAAGTCATATGTGGTAAAAGTATTCAAGCCAACTACCCAGAACTAGAGAAGTCATGAATCTTGGAGGAGAACCTACTACCACACTTTAATAAACCAGCATAATCCCTAACAACATTCTACATACTTTCCTTTATACCCACAGGTAAGTGTCTGTGCATCAAGGAAACCTCTCTTCACAACAGAAAAAGACCATTCTAGAAAATTATAACAAATCAAAATTCAGAGGTATGGAGCACAGTCCTAAAAGATACATCTGCAGTAAAATTCTTTCACCTAAGGCTCAGGGAATATTGCAAAAGACAGAGAGAAAAATTGTAAAAGCCAGAGGATCTGATAGTTTGCTGTATGATATGTCTACTAGACATGTGAGAAGCTACACCCGTGAAGTCTTACCAAAATGTCAGCCGAACATGACCTGACCAAGGATAAGATCAGTAAATATACTAACATGGAAGGGGATAATTCATGAGGCTTCAAGCCCAAGCCCAAGCCCTTCAAGCAATTATAGAATGATGAGAAAGGAAGTTAGTCTTCCCCAGAGAAGAGCACAAGAATTAGTTATCCAGGACCAAACGATCAGGCCTGAAACATCTAGGCAAGTAGCTTTGTATGTATAAGCAAGTTGTACTTAACTATTTAGTAACATGTATGTTTGTGTATGTGTGTAGGTATTATGTACATATGTAACAACAAAGAAATGCCACAAATTTGAAAGAGATAGAAGAATACATGGGAAGGGTTGGAGAAAGAAAAGTGAAGAGGAAAATGATGTAATTGTATTATAATCTCAAATAATAAATAAGTTTGAAAATTAATGTTATGCAAAAGAATGAAATTTGATTCCTTCCTTACACTATTCACAATAGCATATTCAAAATGGGTTTTGGATCCAGGTATGACCTGAAGCTTTAAAATTTGTATAAGAGATCATAAGGGAAAAGTTCTTGATGGCCATGACATGACAAGTGTAGGGGCAAACAAAAGTGCTACTCAGCAAAGGAATCAGCAGAGCCAAAGGCAGACTAAGGGACAAGAGAAAATGTCTCCAGATTGTATTACAACAAGTTATTGATATCTAAAATATATAAAAAACTAGTCAACATCATAATACTCAAAATGGGACTATGGAATTAGTAAGTATTTTATCAAAGAAGACTTACAAATGCTCAACACACACACATACAGAGAGAGAGAGAGAGAGAGAGAGAGAGAGAGAGAGAGAGAGAGACTCACACATAGCTGCTTAATATCATGGGTCACCAGAGAAATGCAAATGAAAGCCTGAAGGCCACGGTAAGAGATCTTACTTTCTTACTATTCTTATCAAAAACAGAGGGAAAGGGAAATTATGTGGTGAGCTTGAAACCTTGTAACATGTTGGTGATAGTGTAATCTCCCAGGCTGCTATGGAAAAGAGTGAAGGTTCCTCACACAAAATTAAAATGAGCAATCACATGATCCCACAAGATAATGGCACTTCTGGATAATAGTTCTAAAGAGTTAAAGTCAAAGAGACATTTGCACTCCAAATCCATTGTAACATTCCTCAAAAGAGTCAGGTGTAGACATAGCCCACGTGTCTATTGATGGCTGAGAGAATGAAGAGAAGGCAGCATTTACAGTGAAGTAACAGCTATCCATGTAAAACAAGAAAATCTTGGAATACATGGCAATTTGAATTCGCCTGACAAACATCATGCTAAACTAAACAGGATATTCACAGTGGATTAGTTCTGTATGACCCTACTTCTTTATGCTATCAAAATCAGCAAAATTCACAGAAGCCAACAATAGAATCATGGTTGCCAGCCCCTGGGGAGATGGATATGGGGCGTTTCTAGACAATAGGCATAAAGTTAATTAAGCACAATGAATAAATTTAAGGTATATGTTACATAGCTTCGATCTTTTAATAACAACTGCATAATACACCTTAAAATTTGTTCAAAAAGTGGAACTGTTAAATGTACCTACTATTACATTAAAATTAGAAGAAAAATCATTAAGATCATGGCAAGGAAGATAATTGAACACTGCCAATCATAAGATTATGAAATAATTTCCCAAGGATAATGTGGAAAATGCCATCACTTATAATATTAGAAACTAGACTGAAGAAAAACATTCAACTATATAAAGTTGACCTCTTTATCCTAACAAGGGTGACAGGACCAGGCCCCCATAAGGATGACCTAAGGCACCAGTGGATTCCATGGCCTATGAACATCTTGCAACCCACCCACAGCTCTGAATGATGAAATAGGAAGACTGGGCCAGAACTGGTGACTCACGTGAGGGAGAATTGCTCAGCATGTTCCTGGCTCTGTGACAGTGTTTCCAGGGGACTAGTCAATGAGTATTCACATCTGTGACCATCCTTCCAGTTCAGTGAACCTCCCAGGCCCTTCTTCACTATACTCAAATATTTAAATTGGTCTCTAGATTTTTTCCCCTAAAATTAGAAGTAAGCTTTATAGAGATCTAGATCACATAAATCTCTGTAGGACCACATGCAACTTAGATCAGCCAACAATAGTAAATGGTGGTCCAAGGGCCCAGTCTGGTGCATATCCTGTTACCCAAGCCTAACACCTTTGAGAATATTAAATCAAGCATCTCCAAGATAAAACATGAAAATATTATTTTCTTCTTCCTCTTCTTGGGGTATGGATTAAACAAAGAAGAAAAGGATGGATGTATCAAGAATTCATGAATTCAAGCCAACATACCACACAGTGGCGTGTAAAGCACCACATGTCTGTGACACCAGGTGAAATGGTTAATCTCAGTTGTTGATTCCACAGAACCCCAAATCACCTAGGAAACACACCTGGGCATGTCTACGAGGATGTTTTCACAGAGACTTAACTAAGGGGGGAGACCCATCCTGAATGTGTGTGGTAGCATCGGTCCAGCTAGTATGCCTGAGTACACATAAAGGAGAAAGCTAGGGGGCTCCAGCATTCACCTTTCAATGCTTCCTGACTGTATAGGATGTGACCAGCTGCCTCAGGCTCCTGGGACTACAGCTTTAGCCATCCTCCAAGGTACCTTCAAACTGTGAGCCAAAATAAATCCTTCCTTCCTAGAGTTGCTTTTTATCAGGATTTTGTCAAAGCAGCTACAAAAGTAACTAAGACCCTCAGTCTATGACAACTATGCATGGAGGCACAGAGATCAGGGAGAGGGGAGTTCAAATCACTGAGTTTCTGTTTACAGGCTGTGTGACCTTCGGTCAGATAACCTTAAGGGAGCTTTGTAATCTGTTTAACACTACATCAAATCATTCTTATTATTACTTAAATACATAAAATATAGTATATCATTTTAAAATTTTTGTCTAACTTAGAAAACTCTTTCAAGTAATGAATTAAATGACTTCATGCAAGTTACTTAATACCTAGTATAGTATTATACACACCTAGAACCTCCTAAAACAATGAATACTATTAAAAAAGGATTAAGCCTTGGGAGGAGGGAGTCAAGTTTCCAGGGCTAACTATGAAGCATAAACATTACCTGTGCAGTTTTCCCCAGGAACTCCACAAAGAGATCCATTGGTTTCAGGTATTCTGGTTGTGTTTCCATCTGCTACCACACAGTGGAGAATCGAAAGACCTGCAGATTCAAAACAGAACCAGAAAACAAACTTGAAACTTTGCTTAATGCAAAGTGTCCTCTAAGTGTCATGACCCACTGTGAAAAGCAGTAAGCCAGCAGCTCCCATTGCATGCTGTCTTCTCCCAACCAAAAAGAGGATCAGGGAGCATCATGTCTTGTTCAGCTCAGTATAAAGCCAGAATTTTCAAATCAGTACTACTTCTGGTACTTACACATCTTCAAGGAGGCAAATCGGCTGTAGCCAAAATAGAAGCTCATCACAAAAGCAGAGAGTAGAGGTATGGGAGCCCAGTCAGCAGATAGATATGAAGATGCAGAGAGAATAAGTGATGAACCCGACCCCCAGCAGCGCATCTAGTCCATTCCCTACAGCCACAATGCTCTGCTATTTCTCAGAGGTTAACTTGCAAGCATACTCCCATTGGGGGAGATGGCAAATAGATATAAATCCATGGGGAATTTTGTTGTTGGTATTAAACTAGGGTTTCAGGCATACTAGTCAAGCCCTCTGCCATCAACCCGTACTTTCACCTCAACTTGATGATTCTTTAAGAGTTCTAGGTCCCTTAATGTAATAATCTCTAAAGAGGAGAGTGTTGTGGTTGGAATTGTTGAAGAAAACAATAACTAGTACTTGTGCTAATTCTGATTCAAGAGTGAGAAGTCATATATGGGACAATCAAGGAAACTAGCACAGTGTGGATATTGGATCCTACTAAAGAACTGCTGTAAACATTTCAAAATACAGTATGGCATTGTGTTTTATATTAAAAATTAATATATCATTAAATATTCTTAAATATTCATTAACGAGAGAAGGTATCTAAAATTCACATTATTATTAATATTAATAGTAGTAGTTATAGCATTATTATTTTCTGAAACTGAAAATCAAACCCATGGCCTTTGAATGCTGGGAAAGTGCTCTACTACTGAGCCAAACTAGACTTGAGTCTTATTTTAAAATAACCTATTATGTAAATGCAGTACAAGATGAAGAAAGAAAGGCAAAGATGAAGTAAAACTTGAATGTTGCATGGGTCAGGGTTTATTATGCCAGTCTTTCTAGTTTACATGGGTCAGAAATGATAAAAGGGAGACTGAATAGGAGAGAGTAAATGAGACAAGATGAGGACCAGAAAGATGGCTTGGGAATTGGCTGCTTCTCAGTTCAAGACCTTGTTGACAGTGTTAAGAACAGGAAGTATGTGTTAAGGATACAGATCACTAAACACGCCCTGGCATATATTCAGTGTTCAGTAAATCGCCACATTATCATGCAGCTGACAGGAGTAATAGGCATTATACATCTGGCCAACAGTTTCTAAGCAACGTGTTCTCCAATTCCATTCAATACAACAAACAAATGTGAGCTTTTGGAAACAACTGGGGGATATGATATACTTGACCCTCAAGGTTCTCTAAAGTTACATGGCAGACAGTGGGCCAACCAATTAACCATGACACAACATGACAGAGTGTTCCAGGAAACAATGTCTAGCAAATCATAAAGTCAAGACTTGCCAAAAACACTCTTTATAATGGTAGCTTTGCCATTTACAATATTGAAAAGCATTGTTTTAAAGAAAAAGAAAGCACCAAATGTTGGAGAAACTGAACAGAAATGGAGACTGAAATCCACTAGTGATGGGCAAATTTACCTTTGTCTTCTAGAGGACAATTTAACACAAACTACAAAAGCAGACATAACTTAACAGTGCAATTCCTCATGCCCAGTAATTACAAACTAGTAAGTTCTCCTATGGAAATAGCATAGGATATATACAGAACATATTACCTACAAAGGTCTCTCTGTGACATACATTTGAAAACATTACAAGTTACTTAAAGAGAAAGATGGGGGAGATGGCTCAGTGGATAAGCATTCTTGCTAGGCAATCATGAGAATCAGAGTTCCAATCAGTGAAACCATAAAAATCCAGGCCACCAGCCCCACTCCAGTTCTGTCAGAGAATAAGATGTTGAATGATTGGATGATAGCGTAGGATACCCGACATCATCTTCCAGCTTCTGTGAGGTTGTACCTCCCCCCCCCCCACACACACAGAGTTACCCAAGTATATAGCAATAAGAATTAATTAAGCATATTTGATCTACCTTTCTGCAATAATAACATCAAAATAGTGTTAAAAATAATAGTATATTTAAGTATGTTTCCAAATAATAAAACAGACTGTTGAATGATGATTTAATGTGGTGGTGGTGGTGGTGGTGGTAATGGTGTGTGTGTGTGTGTGTGTGTGTGTATGTGTGTATGTGTGTGTGTGTGTGTGTGTGTGCGTAGGTGCATATGTGTGTGTGCACGTGCATATGAAGTACATTTATTCATGCATCTAAATAGCCAAAAGGTAGGTAAACAGGAAATTGATCTAGCTAGTTGGAAAACCTTTTCTTTAATTTTCCTTATCTTTATTTTTCAGTTTTTCTAAAAGAACACTTTGTTTGTTGCGACAGAAGAAAAATGAGTGAATCTTCTTTTTTAAAAATCATGATTTGGTCGCCAAACTTCTGTTATTTCCCTCCAGCACTTGCTCCTCCCTTCCTATTTAGAACAATCGGAAGCAAACATGTGTGTGCTCCTCAAGCCCAGGAACTATAGATGACTCATCTTTGTAATCTCAGTACCTAACACAAACTATCATGTATAAAGAGTAAATAGTCTATTTTTTAAAAATGTTTTCAAATCCAAAAATCCCAGCAGCAGATCCTTCTGAGAAACAATAAAAGACATTTAAGTCATTTCTAAATTCCAATTCAGAGGAAGTCTTAACTCTGTAGTTCATTTATTCTGATAGTTCAAAAATAGAAAAAA
>NW_022196905.1:83556979-83557511 GCF_008632895.1 Mastomys coucha
AAAAAAAAAAAAAGAGGGAGGGAGGGAGGGAGACTAAGGAAAGGACAGCCTGAGATGATGGCTCAGTCAGTGAAGAGCCAGCCACACAGCTATGAGGAACTGAGTTCTAATCCCCTGGCACCCATGTACAACTTCAGCATGTAGTAATGCATTTGAAACTCTGGTGCTGGAAAAGAGCAAAGAGACAAGTATCCACAGGGGTTGCTGCCTAGCCAGTCTAGCCAATCAGTGAGCTCTAGTTTCAGTGGAAAACACTGTCTCAAAAGTAAGATGGATTCTGGCTATTATAAATAAGGCTGCTATGAACATGGTGGAGCATGTGTCCTTATTACATGTTGCAGTATCTTTTGGGTATATGCCCAGGAGTGGTATAGCTGGGTCCTCCAGTAGAACTATGTGCAATTTCTGGAGGAACCGCCAAACTGATTTCCAGAGTGGTTGTACCAGTTTGCAATGTCCCTCAGCAGAGGAGTGGATACAGAAATTGTGGTACATCTACACAATGCAGTACTACTCAGCTATTAAAAACAAT
>NW_022196905.1:83558437-83568678 GCF_008632895.1 Mastomys coucha
TGGGAAAGGAGAAATTTACATGTAAATAAAGAAAATATCTAAGGAAAAAAAAAGTAAGATGGAGAGCAACAGAGGAAGATGCCCAACATCAGCTTTTGGCTTACATACACACACATACACACACACACACACACACACACACACACACACACACACACACGTGTATACGTAAATATTGTAAAGAAATGAAAGATGGAAAAAGAGAAGGAAGGAGAAGGAGGAAGAGTAGGAGGGTGGGAGAAAGGGAGGGGGGACTGATGGAAGGAGATCAGTCTTAGGAAGGTCTAAACCTAGTAGAGTCAATATCTAAAACTGAAAGGAGAAATATTTACTTCTCAGGATTTTTATAAAGGTTGAGTTTTATGAGAAAAAAATGGCTTAGAATACTTCACGATTTTTATCTAGCTGCCTTTATTTGTAGAATTACTTATAATTTAACCCATTATTCTCTTCTTCTATCTAGTAGAAAGAACATTGATTGCATTGAGACTGCCCAATTATTCAGACACTTGATCAGGCTAAGCCCTATGGCCAGGCTCCTTCTGCTAATCCCCACTCCACCTTCTGGCCTCAGTTGATGAAAAGGCCACCAGCCTCAGAGGTAGAGACAGGGTCTCTTCTGACAAGCCAGCATCTTGTGTAAGAAGTGTGTACTGAACAGCATGATCTCTACCTCTACTGCCACCCAAACCGTCTTCCACTAAGAACCAAGGGCCATGAACCTAGTTGAAAAGGAAACATTTCCTTGGCCTGAACAGATTCTAGCAGTTGAGAGAAAGCACTTTCCCTCACATTGAACTTAGTCCTTCCATCTTTACAGCACCTTCCTCCCAGGACCTGGAAGGAATGGAGAATCAGGATGCCTTTAAGTACCACAGGCCCCATGATATTTCCTGTGCTCATTTTAGGTCATCACAGGATTATGGGTTTATGATCTGTAAGAAGAAGCTGAGAAACCTGTGGAGCATTCACAAAACTCATTACCAAATACTCCAGGCTACTTTACAGAGAACACTCTTATTCCATCCATGAGTCAACAAATATTTATTGAGCACTTGTACTTAGCAAAACATGCAAAACACTGAAAGCTCAAAGAAAAAATATCATGGCTAACCTCACTAATCTCATATTCTGCTTTGAAAGAAGCATGTCACCAAGGTGCTGTATAATTAGCATAGTGAGAGATGACACAAGATAAAGTCCGAAAGAGAGTCAACTCTGCCTGGTGGCAGAGCTTTCACATAGAGGCCGAGGTTTATGATGAGTTTTTAATGGGGAATAAATGATTTTTAAAGTGTCAATTAATTACTTGCTAAAAATATGTGCAAGCAAAATAATCACTGTGTTTTCCTGTTGCAGCAGTGGTTAGCATCCATGTGGTCATAATATTGCAAATATTGATCATTTCTCCCAAAAGCTGTCATAAAATTAGAGGCAATAATTAGCCAGCCTCCATTACCTAGGTCACATGGTATGGGTTAGTCAGTTCCTAACATGTGGATTATCTGCTGTCAGGATAGACATGCTGGCAAAGAGAACATTATCATGAAAAAAAAAAAAACCTGGAAAATCTTAGGAAAATAAGGCCTTAAAAGATCCTTCTTTACTGTTAAAGGAAATTCAAGTACTAGCTTAAAATAAATAGAAAGCAGCCTGTGGATTTTTTATTGATCACACCGTTGACCTCTGGGACTCGATACAACTTTGGTGTGAGAGGTTGCACACTGTAGGCTGATTAAGTGACTTTGACCTTTACCTTGTGTTTGCCAGTAGTGTCCTGTGCCCCTCTGCCCACCACACCTGAACTGTCACAATGTAAAATGTCCATACACTACCAAATGTCCGTAGAGTTAGGGGAACTACTCCAGGTGAGACTCAGCCTGATTCTCTCCAACCCATTGTATGTATTTTAATCTAAAGTGCAGCTTGCATTTTTTACCACATCCCTCTAATGTGAATCAACTGCACAGTGCACAGCCTTCAAGGCTAATATTGTGACTTCATATGATCTTTTAAAGAATCACCATCTTATGAAAAGGTCCCCAGAGTCAATAATTAGTTCACTATGTGACTTTGAGCTAATGAAGAAAATTTCTATTTCTTAAAGAAAATCTTGGATAATAGGTTTTCTGCCCATCTCATAATCTACTTTATAAAACTCAATGAAAAACAAGAAGCTTTAAGAAACATGGATCATTAGAATTACCAATGAGATAGAGAATGCATTGTGTTCCCGGAAAATCAAGGGAAAAGTTGGGTTGAGTATGTAGAAAGAATATAACTCCCAATCAAAAATTTTACAGATTATATTAAGTTACCAAGAATTTTGAAGGTTTTAAAATATCTTATCAACTCTGAACTCAGAAACTATCCTTTCAAAGCATCTACCAAAACCATATTTAAAATTTCAGTGGAAGGATCCTGTCTGCTCTAAGACAGGCCAATCTCAAGACCAACCACATGTCAAAACCCTTGTGTGATTCCTGTAAATGCAAAGTGCCACCCAACGTGGTCCTTAAAGGATAGACACGAGTAGGATTCTCAGCCCCAACACTTCTAGTAATGCATAGTCTGTCAGCCCCTCTGGCCTGTCACAATAAATAATGAAGTTTTATTCTGCCTACCATTAAACACACCTACTAAATTCTTCTGTTGCTAGGAAGCAGAATCCCTCTGTTTCTGTTCTCTTTTGTTTCATCTTTTGTATTTCATATAAGCTGACAGGATATATATGTATATATACATATATATATTCACATACATATGCCTTTTTAAAATGTATGAAGTTTTAACTGTCAAAGAATTCAGAACTTTTGCTTTTGGACTTTTTTTTTTACCAAGTCTGTCATATATTTCACTTCACATGATCTATAGAATTTCTCAGGTGCACAAAAAGAAAACAATAAACACAGAACAAAATAAAGGTGCATGGTTAGCTATACTTGCTAAGTGACTAGAAGTTGAGTTCTTATTTCTGGAGGTAGTTTTAAAACTATCAATTTTACTCATAAAATTCATGGAAAAAGGGGTGAAGAAATCCAACCCTTCTTTAGCTGAGTCCCAGCCCATCTACATTAATGCACTTTGAGATCGTCAAGTTAAAAAAAGTACAGAATGTTTTAAAGTCTTATTCCCATCAGTCAGCATGGGCAATGAAGTCAGTGGGGACAATACACACATTGAAGAGGAGGCCACCCAACAAGCCCATGACACAGTCTCAATGTCAGTGCTGGTGCTGAGGTAAGAAGCAAGCCAGCTGGATCAACTCTTTAAAACGATCATATATGACCAACTTACACAGCACGTGTATGTTGTATTTGCTCATCTCTGAGCTGAATTTTCCATTTTGAAAGCCAAGAACATTTTTTATTCTAAAAACAAATATCAGAAAATGTTCATTTATCTCTCTTAATGATTAAAGCCCTCTTAGCTACATTGCAGGCCTCTGCTTATCTACTGAATTCAATTTCTTCTATGAGACCGATTTTTAAGATTTGAACCACACTCCATGTCCCATTAGGGACTGGAAGACTACTTCATACTCAAGCGCCTTGGGCTTCATTTACATTGAAGGGAGACAGCATTGAGCAGCAGGGCAGGGCAGCTTGGGGATCACAGAGAGCAGGACTTGAGTTCTAGGTCTTCATTTTTATTGATAGGTTTGTGATTGTGGTTGTTACTAGCTATGAAGCTTCAGAGTTCTCTGTGTAAACCTAACTCTGATATCAAAGCACGAACTTAACTATGTGCTTAAACAAAGAGGGGGAAGGAAATTATACATTTTAACTACAGTAAATGCTTTCTTCATTTATAGAAATCTATATTCTCAGCCTCATAAATGGTAAATGGGAATTGACTAATTTCTATATTTTGAATGTAATTTCACTTGTACATAAAATGTTTAATATGGTAACAACAAAATATCAATGCACACACACACACACACACACACACACACACACACACACACACACAGTATCCCTACAGTGTATTCTGTAGTTAATGAGAAAGACAGTGTAGGAGAATCTCCATGTATTACTTCTTTCTGGTGTTTTTGTTTGTTTGACTTTGTTCTTAAGATATCTGAAATTAATAGGTCTTGGATGATTAATAGCCATATGGGGTCTTTCCTCATGTGTTGGGTCTTTGTGTTCTCGGCACAGCTCTGTGAGTCAGCACACCATTTATGTGAGCTGGGATTTCTGACTTGGCTGGTTGAGTCAATGGCACAACTATTGCTGATAATGTCAGATCTGAGACAGTACAATTCAGTAACAGTTAACTAGATCATAATCATTTCTCTAGACTCCAAAAGACACCCTTAATAAAGTTTGTTTACAGTTTAAATCAATGCAAGGAGGAAAACTGTAAGCATCAGAGGACGTTTCCCATAGCGTCTTCATTGCTAAGAAGAGAAATAGAATCTGGGATATGTGAGCTGAGTGGCTCCCAGGTCCAGAAAGAAGCCATATCTCACATGCAGCTGGAAACAATGCTAGGGTGGAGCTGCTCTTTAACATTGGGCATGTGTTTGACTAAGATAAAGATTGTGAAGTGGTAAAATTTAGTATTTGTGCTCTCCTGTCAAAACTGAAGTCAACTCATCTTCTTCCCTTCTATACCTGTCGCTCAGGGTTTATAAGCCATGCCCTCATAAATACTACCCAGAGTCTAAGGTATTGTTTAGTTCATCCCAATGCAAACCCACAAACCACAAGCTCAGAAGAACTTTTTGTAGAATCTAGACTGAGACAAGGATTACAAGTTACAATCCCAAGGCCATGAAAATGATGGAAAAGGAAAGGAAAGAGAGAAGGGAGAAGCTAAAATGTTTGTCTTCATTGGATCACACAGGGGATAAAGGAGTTCCCCCAGGTGGTGTTTACTCACATGTAGGCCACATCAATGGTTCAAACAGTCACTGAATCTAAGTTAAGCTTCAGGAAAACAGAAAGAAGGAGAAATGAATTGACCCAGACAGGTGCATCACTGGTTCCCATTGATAAAATTCCTTCTGATAGATGCCAATTTCCCCAGGTGGATAGGAATCTGACCAAGAGGCAAGGAGATGGTGGAAGAGCTCATTGGTTGGCCTACTGCATTTGGGCACAGGAACCCGGGTAGCAGGACATCTCTTAGGAAACTAAAAAAGTATTCCAAGACAAAATTGGGTTTCTGAATTCTTTCAAGTTATTTTACCTGGAAAACTTCCTAGTCTATCAAACTCAAAGATGGGCTTCTAGATTCCCACGGCCTGAGGGAAAAGCCTAGAGGAGTGATAAACAGTAGGGACATCGCAAAGATGTCACCTTCATTCAAAATCAGGAAAGTAAAATACAAACATGGCTTCCTCCAATGTGAAATCTGTTCTCAATTAAAGATACATTATCTTACTGTCTAAAAAAAGGCTAAGAATAATAGACAATAGTATTTTTAGCATAGAAAATTTCTCCAAAGTGTTGCTTTTAAAGCCCAGCATGGGAAGTAATTTAATAACCTGTCACACGTAAACTACCTACAAAATATAACTCATACATTGAAAAAATGTTGATACTCAATAATATCTTTGCTAGTTGGTCAACTTCATTCCTGGTTTACCCTTCCCGTTACTGAATGTGGGATGGGAGACTAACTAGATTGGAAATACTGTTACAACTTTGATTGAATTTCTTAAATGACCAGTTACCAAAACTTGATCTATTTTGATTTCCATTCTCTCATGATTTTTATGAGACCAGATACTCAAGCATCTTATCACTTTAAATAGAAATCCCTGAGCCCACTGAATGATCATACTAGTTCAGAAAGAGGGGGAGAAAGAATCAAGAGAAGAGGGTAATTAATTTCTAAGAAGGATTATCCAAGTTCATAGAAAGAAAGAATTGTGTAGTTGGCTTCTAAATCCAGCAATAGCCCAATCTCTGACCTGTAATAAAATAAGGCCCCTTAGTGACGCAGATGTTATGGAAGTAATCAACCATTTTTTCCTTGGATTTAAGGCCTATTCCATGAGATAGAAACCATACTTGACACTGAAAGTAAGACCAAGAACCTGGTAATTGGAAAGGGAAAAAAACCTACTCTGATTTTTCTAGTAAGTGAACATGGCAGAAAAATGACTCCAGATGGCTTATGGCTATACCCATAGATAACAGTGTATCATTCAGCCTTCGTCTGCGGAGCTTCTTCCTGCAGTTGTAATTAACACAGAAACCCAGAACTGATGGACATGAGGAAAACAAGAGACTTAAGTACATTCATCCCTCACTGGGATCTCTATGTTATACTCTTTCCTCAAGGTTTAGGAAATCTATGCAGAAGAGAAGGCAGAAGGATTGTAAGAACTAGAGGTGGTGGATGCCTTCAAGGAAACAACATTTTCCAGACAAGCCAGATGCACATGTCACTCACAGAGACTGACAGCATGCACAAGAACTATGCAAGCTCAAGCCAGACAAAGTATTAGCACAGAGAAAGGGAAGCAGGCATGAAATCCCACCTCTATCCAAGAAGTTATTTGCAATTGATAGCTTCTCTGGGGGGAAAATCCTTTTTCTTCAGTGGTTGATAAGAGGTATGTCAGCCCACACTTCAAGATATACTCAATTCTCAAGAGTCATTAGCCAACACAATTAGACTTAATGATTTTGTTTTGTTTTCTTTTAAAGAGAAGAACAAGAAGCTGGCTGTGTAGGGTGAAGGGGGAGGATTTGGCAGGAGTTGGAGGAGGGGAAAACACAATCATATTATATCATATGAATTTCTCAAGGAATAAATAAAATGTACTTAAGATAGTTTGAGTAAGCCAATTCCTCTTAGCATTCATCTGTCATCTTTCTCAGTAAAACTGTTCATAAAGACTAAAAATCAAAAGAAATAAAAGCACATTATACTAGAAGTATATTTCAAGTACAAGGAGTATAGAAAATCAGTAATACTGGGATCCCATGGAGACACAATGTGTCAAGCTGGAGAGATGTTAAAGCAAAATCTTCCTTAAGAAACAGGACACTGATATGAATCAGAGGCAATGATGTAGAAATCATTCTTGTGTGCAAGAAACAATGGGCAAAGCTGGTTGGCTGGAAAAGAAATGCTAAAAAGAGAATGTCTCAATAATCAAGGGCCCTCTTGATGTGTGTGCTGTGACTGTGAAATAATTCAACTGGTTTTCTTGTGTGACTTAGGAAAATAAGACTCATTAGGAAACAGTCACACCACGTATTTCATAGTTCCATGCCTGCTCACCACATCCTGAAAGACAGATTCACAATTATGAGGCTGATTAGTCTAGAAAACCACTCAATCCATGCATAATAGTGATGACTACTGTTGGGTAACAATCAGTAAGAAAGAACAAGGGGGTATCATTTGGTTGGCTTTTGTTTAAAAAAGTGAACTGAGCCTTACAATTACATATACAAGCTCACCTCACAACACAAACCCACTCTTCTGGCTGACTGCAATTACAGTCTCTAATTTATCTAAACACGAGTGAAGATTTTTCTCCTGGTTTTAGACTGCAAAATGGTAATATTGGAAAAAAGTGGCCTCTGACATAGCAGTACTTGAAATTCCCATCAATCTATTTTATCAGATACAGCTGTGGTTTCTGTTTCCTTCACACTAAAGTCCAGTTCACAGCTATTATTCAGCTGTCAAGTCTTCGGAGAGACTTTGAGGTAGAATCACCCTCAGGCATAAGATTGCTGCTATATTCCAAGATGAGGCCCATGAGGAGAAAAAGTCACTGAACCCAGGTTTGGGTGGGAAAGAAACCAAGTACTTTTCTGCTTCACTGCTGGCTTCCAGCTCTGATGGCTCACCACTTCTCATCTCAAGGGAGGCTGGCAGCTTCTTCATTTGACGATCTTCTAACCTTCAAAACATCCTCAAGGTGAGGTGTCTTCATTCTGTATTCATAAAACCACAATACTTCCTGGAAGCCATTTGGCCCACCTGGTTTCTCACCTGGAGATCACTTCTGCATACTCCCTGTAAGTGCTAAGAACTCCCCCAATGTGTCCAAGTGTGGGGAACTCACCACATCCTAGAGCACTCGATTTCATTTTTTGTTTTCAAAGCTTCATACGAGAAAAGAATCCTTCCTGGATTAAGGTGAGATTGTCTCCATAGGCTTTAAGTTCATTGATCTAGCTTATACTCTGAGCCATGTGGAGGGAACTTTTGTAGAAGCTGCTTGGATAAACCAGGATTTATCCTTCCCAGTTCTGTTTCCTCACTGACTTGTTTATGTGCACATTTGATTCTTCATCATCGGCTGGATTCCTGAGCTTTCAAGAGCCCCAGTAATGAGCACACATGGAGCTCACTTTTCATCCCCAGCAGCCTCATCTTTTTCATCCCTGCATTCCATAGAGCTGATCCTCAACCCCACAAAACACTCCTGCTCTCTGCTTCTTGCCTTTCCTTTACTTTCTTTCATCCTCAGCCTTTTCTCTGACTTATATACCACAAGTTCGACATCACCAGCACTATTTCGTTTTTGTTTTGTTTTGTTTTGTTTGAGACTGAGTCTTACCAGTAGCTCTGGTAGGCTCTTTCAGCTTTTGAGTTGATGAGCCATCATTCCTGGTCCTGGTTTTGACTACTTTACATTACTTAGGAAAACACAGCAATCCCTTTTATGAACATTTATGCAGTACATGCAGGTACATTGAAATAAAGAGTTATGTGAGATATCTGTTCCCTCATGATCATTATAGTCTTAGGACTAGCCAAAACATGGATACAATATCAATTCTAGCAACATACAAATAAGTAAAGACAATATGATATATACATAGAGCAGGATATTTCATATCCTTGAAAATAAAAGAAACATCTTTACATGTGATGTTGTTTGAAAACAAGTCATTAAATCATGTCTCCACTGAAAGGCATCAAGGAATTAAGTTCTGTGTCCAAAGGGAGGAATATCTATCTATGTATTCGTAATTACTCTATAATGAAATATTGCTGGTCAACTAGAAAACCTTTTTAACATGTAGTAGTCTCCTAGGATCATGTTAGAGAAGACCCTAACAGGTCTGGAATAAAGCAGATGGTATGTACTTTTCACAGTCCCTGGGAAAACAGCTGAGGTTGAATCCCACAGTTCTCACTTCTGGTTGGCCTCCATAGCTCAGACAGTAGCCCTGAAGCAAAACTTCCCTCTTCCAAATATGGTGCCATGCACATTGTTTGTCTCTGATTATCAATCACCTTTGGAGTGAGTTGCAGTCTTTGTGTCTCCTTCCATATGTTTCTATGTCCTGTCAATAGAGCTGATGAATTCCTACACTGAGATATTTACACACAATCACCTTTGGAGTGAGTTGCAGTCTTTGTGTCTCCTTCCATATGTATCTATGTCCTGTCAATAGAGCTGATGAGTTCCTACACTGAGATATTTGCACACTTTCTTCTCCCAGGCAAGTTTTTGATCAGAAGAGTTTTCTCTCTCTTCTGACTCATTTCTCATGTCTTTCTGCACACTAAGATTACCCTTAAACTACTGTGTTTATCAGCTTACTACCCTACTGAGAAACCAACATAGTGCCTTTATCCATTATTATTACAACCCTGAGAGGGCCAATGGACATGAGTTAGAGAAAACAATCCCCCCCCCCCAAAAAAAGCTATCCCTTGGTGATATAGAGCCTCCATGCAATAAGTTAGACTTGGAAGATAAAGAATAAAAGATTTTGGTTTCCTCTCAGCAGCATGAATCAATTTTCTTAAGCGTCATTACATCATAACTATTAAAAAATTAACACTATTAATTATTAAAACATTAGTCTCTCTCTCTCTCTCTCTCTCTCTCTCTCTCTCAAAACATGCTACTGTTACTACAAGATGAACCTGTGCTGCCTTCAAGTGGTAAATAATCTCCAAGTTTATAAAGCCTAGTACCGAGTGATTAGAGACCAAAGAAGTTGGGCATCATGGTGTATACCTGTAATCTCAACATTCAGGAATCTGAGGTAGGAAGATTATGGGTTCAAGACCAGCCTGAGTTCTATGAGACCTTGCCTCAAAATATAAAACAAGGAAAAGAATCGTGGGTGAGACTACTGATCCAGACCTTTTATTAAGGTAAAGCAACCGGTCACTGAGCAGAGGTGAGCAAGGCAAAAGGCAGGGTACATTTTTCCTCAATTTAAACACATTTACCTCTGTGTCAGTCAGATACTGTCAGAGCCTCTCAGGAGATAGCTATATTTAGGCTGGCTTACCCT
>NW_022196905.1:83569175-83578687 GCF_008632895.1 Mastomys coucha
GAAACTGGGAATGGAGAAATTCACATGTAAATAAAGAAAATATCTAAAATAAAAAAAAAATAAATAAACACATTTACCACATAAGAAATAATAAAATATTTTAAAGTTTCACTTATCACTAAAAGCATAACTTTATCTGAATTTCAAAATCACTTGACTCCAGTTCTTAGGAGTTTGCCAAAGAAGAAGCTGTATCAAGAATTCAATGTCCCAATTAAAGGCTTTACTTTAAAACTTCTCTCCTTCTGTAGTCACTATTTCTCTCAATGCACCACAATGCTAACTTTGTATCCTAGGCCTTTGGGCATTCTCCTTCTTTTGATGCACTCATAAAAAAAAAATGCATTTATCTGCCCACCTCTGAGTTGTATACTCTCTATCATGGTCATGGAAGAGCTGTCTTCAGTCTCTGACCCATTAGTGGATTCTCTGTCATTCAGCCCTTAGCTTCTCCTGCTATGAGGATTATATTTAACTTGTACTATACTCTCTCATTTGTAATGAACATTTTAACACAACATGTTATAAACATTTTAGAAGATAATTGTCTATAATTAAATTATTCTTTTTAGTTCATTGATGCTTAGTAGTTCCAGACATTCTTTAAAGTAATATTAGGCACCCTTTAAAACAGTAAAATTATAAAATTAAAATAAATTTAGAACTTTCTCAATTATTATATGTTTTAGAAATAACAACAGTGCTCTCTGTTTACAAACCAAGTGTTCTGGCATTAGGCAAGAGCCCTACTTTGGGATAAAATAATCTGTTGCTAGTGGTGGTCATTAACACTGAATTCTGCCAGGTCATCTCACTCAGAGACCAAGGTGCCATCTTGGCAGAAATCCATCTAGAAAAAAATAATGCTGAGCAGCTCTAAAGACATAAATGCAAAGAGTAATGAGAAAGTACAAGGTTTCCTGAATTTTGGTTACCCTCTCTCTATCTCTCCCTCTCTCCCCCCCTCTCTCTGTGAGAGAGAGATTTTGCGAGTGTGTGTGTGTGTGTGTGTGTGTGTGTGTGCATTATAGTGTAAAGTTTACATTAAAAACGTTGTTGCCTACTATGAGGGGATAGTTAGTGGTCCAGGAAGACTTCCTGGACTAACTCACGTTCATTTGCTCAGCAGGTGTTGGCTGAATACTCCCATACAGAAGCATTGTTCTAGCCACTAGGATGTGCACTCTAACAAGACCTCTGCTACGGTGTTGGACAAGGATTCTTGCCTTTTTTCTCCTCCAGAGATGAAGCGTGACATTTTCTTTTTTCCTTTGCTCAAGGTACAGAATCTATCACCTCACTAATTTAACGAATGCAATCATTCTATTTCTAGTTTTTAAACTATACCTGTAAAGTATTACGAAAGTTACCCACATATTCACAAAGTTGAGAATGGCCATACTGTTCGAGACACATTTCCCATTTCCTGAGTCATTCTATGTTGTTTTCAAAATGACCCTGTGTCCCTAAGAGATGATGATGATTATGATTTTGAATATATCAGAGAATGAGATATGGGTGAGTTAAGTAATTTTCTCTGTTGTAAACTACTGATGGAACAACTTAATGTTATAAATGGCTACCTAAAGAATTTGAATTTTTCCTGAAAAATTATGAAATAATATCTTTTCTGTTTTTTGATACTCAGAAATAAATTTTGACATTTCATCACTGACAATTCTTCCAAATTGACAGCTCTATTCCTTTTTAATTGAAGCAATTATTCTGTAATTCAAATAAATGAGACAATCTTATTGTGATGAGATGTCTTCAAATATCAAAATCACCTTGTAAATATATTCAGCTAATGTGGAATGACTGGGCTTCCCTCAATGTCAGACAGCGATATGAAGCTCTTAACTATGTGAAATCAGAATCAAAATTAGCAGGTGAAAAAGAATCTAGGGCACTCTTTCATATGCAAAGTCTAGTTATGCATTTCACATTTCTGTAAATTTATGTTGCACATTTTCCTTACAAAGTCAGTTAAAGTAAAGTTCTTTGGGGAGAGATTTTTGTGTCTGTAGTCTATTTCATAACTTGAAGGATCAGAAACATGAGAAACTAAGGATGAAGAAAAAGATACTTTTCATTAATCATTACATCCTGATTATAATCAGGAACCCAGACTCAAAGCTGCAACAAAAAAGTATTGAAAAGGTATCAGTCACAATGAATTTTTCTCTGATTTCCTATTGTCTAGTATAATAGATTATGTGTATCTAAAATTTACTGTTAGGACTCGTCTACTGTTTGTAGATGTTTTACAGAAATGAAGATCATTCATGCAGTAGCCATGGTTTATTCCTATCAGGTTTGATAATTGAAGGTACTAAGGCTGGGAGAGTTTGAGGGACTAAGTTTTCAGAGTTAGCAATTCCCAGCACTGGGGATTCCAGCCGATGGTCTGGCTAAGTCTGTTTCTTAACTCCTATATTAATCCAGATCAGAGTGGACCTTGTCACCTCTTCTCAGAAACAGGCAAGTGGATCTAATCTAGAATAATATAAAACAATGCTATCCCCCAACTGGCTACAGGAGCTTGTGGGTGTCACATGGCTGAAAACAGACTACACCAAGGAAGGTGTAGGACTCATCCCATACATTCTAGTTTATTTAAGTGTGGGATCAGACTAGAATGTCTAGAGTGATTGATGCTTGTCATAGGCCGAAGAAAACACCTGTTCCAAGTTAACTCTACCAACCAGGAGAGCCCTGGCCAGGTTCATGAGCAGGCTGGTTACATGGATGGATTAAAGAGCCAGAATCTTCCAAATACCCAAGATAGTCAAAGATGACAGATATGCACAGGGGGGCAACATCACTGAAGGTACAGAGACAGCTATGAGGAACTCCATTTTTGTTTTCAGAATAAACCAGGAGTATGGGATCCCAGTGTCAGTTTTTCCACTTTAAATGCAACATGACATCTCTGGTTTTTAGGATTCTGTCTGTCCTATTCAGCACTGAATGCTTATCTACTACTGAACTCACTTCACACTTTAAGATTCATACTCAATCATGTCAGAAACATGGACTCCTTACATAATCCCTGTATCCATATTCCTCATCTAGTTCTTATACTAGGTGGATATGTTTTATAGATAAAAAAAAAGTTATCATTGTTTTAGGCCAGTGCCTGTCCTTGTACTTTTGTGCTGATGACCAAATGAGATAAAAGCTATAGAGATGACTTTATAAAGATCTCCCAGAATATAAAGAGTAACATTGCTGAGATTCCATAGGCCAAGCAGAGACCTAAATACTGTGCCCATCGGAAGCCTAGAGGGCAGACTACTAAGAAGAGACTCAGGAGGGAGTCAACTCCAAGGCCTCCAAAATGTCTTCACTGAGCTGTACTTGACGAACCCTTGGCTTTTCTCCTAGCTGATCTGTCCTGGATCCTCTAATGCTCAGAACAAGCTTGGGCCACACAGCTCACTGCAAAGAAGGGAGGAGAAAAGTTTGTGTGCCCTAGCTTACAGCTAGGTAGTGGGTGGCTCTACCATCTTCATGTGTGATTTAGAACAAATGAGGAATTCTCTAGTACTGACAAGGCCAAGGGGAACTGCTTCCAAAGCAAATCTATTTCGATGTCCTCAGAGGCTACCAAAGCTCTATATTGTTGATTTTCTTCTATTGAATAGCACACAGAAATTGTTCTAATCAAACAAGAGATAAGTCACCTGGCATTCAAAGAAGCATTTTTGGCTGCCTTAATTAATTTGACTGTCCTTCCCTATCCCACATAATAACTTCTTTTTCTTTTCTTGGTGTTAGATATTAAACCCGGGCCTCAAACATGCTAGACACTGAGGTATATTTCCAATATCCAAACACTTCTTTTGAAGAGCTTTTTTGACCAATCAAATCTTCCCTAGAACCAAACTTATAATACATGTACAGTATGTTTGAATTTTCAACATAGAACAGAAGAAATGATCTTACTTTTTGCAAAATAAAGTCTTTCCTGTGGAAGGCCCTTTCACACTTGCAGTACCAAGCTTACATAGCAAGGGGAAAAAAAAAACACATGTCCTCAAACATCTCTGACCTGTGGGCCACTGTTCGGCAACATGGAATTAAAGGATTTACTCAACTTGTGACTTTTTGATGGGAGTATGCTCCCCAACTGCCATGTGCACTTATCCATTCATTTAACTAATTATGTTGAATTTCTATTTTATGTCAGGCATTCTTTATTCAACCCTTCATGAGCAAATAAGGTCAAATAATGAACTCAGAATTTTTAAAAGATACAAATGTTCTATTAGTAACCCATTCCTTTATACAACTCATACCACACTTTCAAACAAGGAAATTGAATATGAACACTGCCGTACTTTCCAAACTCATCCTGTAATTCATGCCCTTAAACCCACAGACCAGTAAGTAACAATCCACATATCCTTCAAAAATGTAAAGAATGAACGCAAGCATTTCATGGTCAGTTGACCTGAACAACTGATAATCAAAGTAGGCGATTACTTAATTGATATGAACTCAGATTAAATACCCCATCTCTCTCCAACCATTGAAGAGGAAAACCTCTATTCTTTTAGATTCTCACCAATTCAAGGCTCACCTCAGCTACTGAGATTTTTTTCTATGAGATACAGTCCTTAGCCTTAGAAAGTACAACTCTTTTCAGTCAGATTTGCTTTCCTCTCCAGTTTGACTTGTGAGCACTAAAGTTAGCAAGAAGCAATAGATACCCAAACCAGGCTTAGGTTCTCACGGCTTGTCTTTAGACAGTGAACAAATGCAAGCAGAGTCCAGAATGAAGTCACTCCAGGGTGTTCCCCACTTTTGGCAAGTGAGAACTCATGGATTAGTTTCTTTGTAATTTAAAGAATCATATAGGACATAGAATTTGACTACATCTTATCTCCTATAATTCCAAAAGATGGGACTAAAACACAATGGCAAAAGAAAAAAAAAAGCAGTATTCAACATCTCTACCTACATAGTGCCCCATCAGCCACTGGAATTGGATCCTGATCAATCAGCTACAACTGGAATTAGTAGCTGAATTTGATTATCAAGAGAATAAGAATGAGAAATGGAAGACAAGATTTCCACTGACTCTCTAAAAATGATTTTGAGTAGTTTTAACAAAATAAAACCAACCAGATGTGTATAAGGGATGTTAAGTACATAGATAAAAAATATATATTTATACATGTAGATTTATAATATGTGTTAAATTTATGTGTATTTTATAAAACTAATTGTTTTGTGGTATACTCTCTTTTTTCTATCTCCAACTCATTTTCTTTCATAAAATTCCTAAAGGGAGCATCACATAATCTTTATATATATTATATATATTAAAATGATAATTCCCTGAATAGATCAATCTATGAAATGCCCAGTATATTTTGATGCATCTACATCTACAACACATATGCTATTCCTAACTGATCATGTATTATTTCAGTTGTGTGTGTGTATGTGTGTGTGTATGTGTGAAGAATGTGGTGATGAAATCACAACACCTTCTCTTTGTACAAATGAAGAAATTGATGTCAAGAAGCTTGTAACTTACAGATATCTCAGGGACATGGAGGAGCAGGGATGGAGCCAGGTCTCCCAGCTGCTCAGTGACAGTGTGCAGTGCTCTTTCCACTGTCACACAGATTACGTCACCTCACATCACACTGCTCACAGATTTTGCAAAAGTAAAATAGCATACAGTTTAAATTAGAAATGGGACTTGCAGTGTGTGTGTGTGTGTGTTTGTACTCATGAGCACACGTGATAGAAGGAGGAATACTTAATGGAAACAGTGATGCCCACAAATCACATCCCTTGGCCCTTTGCGAGCACATAGGGGATCTAGAGACAGAATCCAGTCTGGTAAGCCATCAGCCATCAGGGAGGTGGCGCATTTAGGTTTTCCCTGGGTGTATTGTAACATTAGGTGAGAGAATCGTTTTTTCGTTTTTGACAGGTTGAGGGTATGGAATAGAATGATTTACATACAGTAAAGGGGAGAAAGCCCATCAGCCCTGAAAGATCATTTCTTTCCTGACTCCCCTTCTGGCCCAGAAACATAGCTCATGCTTAACTCATACACTCAAGACAATCAAGCCATTTAGCCCATTGTCCCTTGCCCTCCCACACAGCACTCTAATGCCAGTTTTATCTCCTCTGATTCATTGTTTATATCCTCCATTCATGACTTGTAACTGAGTCTGTTTAAATGCTTATTGATTTCTGATTAAATATTTTAACTTGTCTTGGATTTATTTGGGGTGTTTATTTTTGGTTTTTGCTTGTTTTCTTTGTTTGTTTGGTTTTCTTTGTTGGTGGTGGTGGTAGTTGGTTTTTCATAATCTACATTTTCTCTCAAACCAATTTCTTTTTATTCCAAGAGAGAATTACTGCCGAATCAGCATCCCTCTACTAGATGCTTTTGATTTGCCCCACTCTTTTTTTTTTTTTTTTTTTTTTTTTTTTTTTTTTTTTTTATTTTTTGACTTGTCCCACTCTTAGCCCGGCTTCCTCTCTTGCATTCTCCTAGTGCCCATACATAACTTCTGTGCAACTCCTCACCATTCCATATTCAACATGGAGCTCTCCCTTCTCTGCTTGTCTGAGCTTTCTTCTGATTGCTGACAATTCAGTTAGGCATTCCCAACTCAACATAAAGCAAGAACCACGCCTAAGAATCTCTGGACCATTTCTTCTCTTCTCTTCCTATATACATTAGCATCTTGTTCACTATATCAAGATGAAGGCCTTGGCTGGGGGCAGTCCAGACAAGGTAGAGGGTGTGAGTGCCAGCTGCGTTCAAGTGACACTGACAATAGTCTCAGTGCTTCCTCTACACCTCCATCTTACGTCCTCTTGGTGCACATCACTCTACAGCGGGTTAAGGTGACATGCCCCCACTGTAGGCTAAGCCAGTCCTTCCTTTCTAATCTGGACTCTACGTGCAATCTCCCTGACACCAGGTTGGCAAACATTTTATCTTCCTCACTAGTTCTGGAGACACAGCCAAATGAAAATTTCACTTATATTCATCTGTTTTTCCACGGAGAAAGACAATCTCATCTCTTTTCACAGTTGCTAGCCCCCTCCAGGCTTGAGAGAAAGTATATAATATAGCACGGTGACAAGTGAGAGGTTTCTCTCCTCCCAATGTCTCAATTCTGCTAGACTCCAGCTAAGACTAGAGAGCACTCTTCCCTTCCAGAATGGTCAAGGAGAGGTCTGGCAATGGCTGGACTCTCCCACCAGGCTGTCCTCTCATGCCCTACTCAGGGGCAGAGGACAGAATGCCACCTGAAGCTCCAGCTCTCCTTTCTGAGCGCTGGCTTCCAGGGAGCTGCCTCTCCTCTCTTCCTTTCCATGGACATCACAGCCAGGAGTTCTCAACCAACGGGCGGGCCCTAACTTTCCAAATAAAGAGACGTATTTCCTCTCCTGACTTCTTAAAGTAGTAAGCAACAGGTCCTAAGTGAGGCTGTTTGGTTTTTTTTTTTTTTTTTCATTTCTCTTTGTTTTCTTGTCCTGAATGGAAGAGTCACAAAAAGCTCTCAAGATAGGGCTCCCCCTCTTAGCTCTAGCCACTCTTGAATGGAAGAAAGAAAAAGGAGAAAGAGAAAAGGTGTGTGTGTGTGTGTGTGTGTGTGTGTGTGTGTGCGTGTGTGCGTGTGTGTTTATGTTGAATCCTTCTAAGCCACTGGTAGTCTCAAAAGCAGTCCTGTCTCTTTCACACGTTCCTGGAACACACATACACACACACACACACACACACACACACACACACACGCATGTTGCTCTCCAGCCCATGCATGATAGGCATGCCGACCTCTGCCTCCTGCAGGTATCCTTCTCCATACAGACTTCCTTGCTTCTGCCTTTGAGATTCTTCTCCCATCTCAGGTACCTGCTAAGCACCTCCGGGTCCAGGCCAGCACCTCTACTCCTGGCACTCCGAGGTGCCACCTGATCACAGCCCAGCAGCAGGCAGCAGGATCCCTTCCGCCCTGGGGCCTCGTGCACACCCAGGGAAGCCTCCAACAGGTGCAAGCCAGAGGCCGGATCTTAACTTCGTCAGCTCACTCTTTCATCAAGGCTCGCGGGACTCCCGACAGACACCCTGTCTTTTCTCCTGATCTATAGCTCTCAGAACGGAACACTTACCTAGGGCAAGGGCCAAGAACAGCGGCAGGGAGCTGACACCGCTGCCCTGGGCGGCCGGGTCCATCAACCGTGCTTTGTGGGGCAGGGCAGCCCCTGGACGAGTCTCCCGGCTCCTTCTCCGCGCCCTTCCCGGGCCCTGGCACCGAGAGGGTGCTTGGAAACTAATCCCTGAGCCAGGAGGAAGCGAAACTAAGCAGCAGGCAGCCTGGCTACAGAGCAGGGAAACACCCGGGGCAGGCAGCCAGCGGGCTCCAGTGTCACCCAGAACTGGGAGCCTCCTATTTATCCTGGAGCCTTCCGCACACACCCCCGGAGAAGCACACCACTTGGTGCTGGTAACCTGCACGCTGCTCACACCCAGATGCCCCACACCCATACTCAACACCCAAGGACACGTTCAGAGGGCCACGGGGCCAGCTCACCCACTCCCCCTGCTGGGTCTCACCTGATTCATTTCTCTCCTCCTGCAGGAGAGAACAAGGTAAATGGGGCCCAGAGGAGAGGCAGAAGAGGCCTGGCCATGTGGCTTCAACTCTTGGAGCCCTCTGGGGGAAACTCTACTTCTGGCCTAAGGAGTGAATTCTGAGACTAGAGCAGCGAAGTTCACTGAAAAAAGCCTCAGGCATTTGACAGTTGACACAGGCAATTTCCCAAGAGTCATTGTTGTCTGTAGAATTCTTAAAGGTAATACTTCAGTTTTCAGTGTCTTCTATTCATTTATTAACTGTCCAGGTATTTTAGCTTGCCAAAAGGCACTTAAGAAATTTCATGTATCAGCTAGATGTGGTGGTTCATGCCTCTAATCCCAGCACCTAGGGTAGAATCAGGAGGATAGCAAGTTTGAAGGGTCAACCTGGGCCACATAGCACAATGTTAGCTCAGAAACTTAGTAACGAATCATCTGAGTAATTAGATAAATAAAAAACCTTCGTTTATATTTTATTTATCCGTTTTGTTTACCTCTTAATTCTAGTTGGATCTTTCTGTTTTCTTTTTCTTATGTGTGTGTGTGTGTGTGTGTGTGTGTGTGTGTGTTTGTATTTGTGTGTGTGTGTGGTGCTTGTACCTTGCCAAACCTTATCCCTGTTTCATCATGCCTAGATATGGGAGGTTTTTATGCATCGAACCGTCTCTGGAACCCAAAGACACGCTTAACAGCCTATAAAAGGGTTTGAAAGGAGCTTCCAGTTTTACCATATAGCGTAAGTATATTTGCATTGGAAACTGATCAAAGAGTTTGGGTCTTATGAACTGATTTACTAATCTTGTAAAAGCAGTACATGCAAGCCACCCACCTACAGAAGTTGTATTTCTAACACTGGAAAGTACAATAAAACTTTTTTTTTTTTTTTTTTTTT
>NW_022196905.1:83578705-83613327 GCF_008632895.1 Mastomys coucha
TTTTTTTTTTTTTTTTTTGCATATGAAATGTAAGTCAAGCATTTGCCCTTTCTTTCGAATCCCATTATATAAATTAAGCAAGTGATACTTTATTTCTAAAGCAATCCTAATCATTTTAGTGCCATAGGCAACTAATGTATCTGGAAGAATGAATGTTTAAATCTAGCCATTCTAGTTACCCCCTTAGAGCCCTGGAAGAGGAGGCCTTCTCAGATGAAGGGTGGAGTCAGGAGCATCAAAGGACTGAGGGATAGAAAGGCATGCACCAAAGAGGTAATGGGCCAAGTAGAGGAGGCCAGCAGGGCTTTAGAATTGCTGTGCTCCCTCAGCATGTCTCCATCCTTTTTTCTTCCTGGCATCTTCTGGTGAAGGAGGGCTCTGAGATGACACCAAACTCAACATCTGCCTTCTTATCAGCAACAGACAGCTACAGCCTCTTTTCCTATTCTGCTATCTGTAAATACTAATAAGGAAGAAAGAAGGAAAGAGAGAAAAAAGGAAGGAAGAAGGGAAGGAAGAAAAAGGAAAAAAGAAAGAAAGCATGCGTAAGCACAACACACTGTTTGCTTATTGAGAAATTATAAGAGGCCAGGATATAATATACATATTTAGCATTCCTGACATTCACATGGTAAATTAAGTTTTTCAGGCCACTAGAGGATGAAATAGTGTAATTTAATATACTAACTAGGCCAGATAAAGTAGTATCTTTCCATGGGAGCTTTATTTACTGACAGAAATAAAATGAAATGCTCCCAAGAATATGTCCTCTAGATTTTCTGGCAACAGAGAGGTAGTCTCTTCAAGGTCAAGAGAATATCCCTTCCTCCTTTCCACTCTGCTCCTCCTCCTTGTCCCCCTCCTTCCTTCCTTTCTTAGTTCTCCCTCTCCTCCTCTGCCCCCCCCACTCCCCAGCACTCTAATTTCTTATGGAGGAATTTAAATATGAAATCTGAGCTTTAAGTTTGAAAAGCTAGAGGTAAACATTGACCTTCCTGTGTCCTTATTTGTGTAACCAAGATGTGTCTCAAGTCTTCAGATCTCAAGCTGGGCTATAGGCAAAGAAGAGCGACTCAGTGTGGCACAGAAGTCACTAAATGGAACTTGCATCCATTGAGCTAGACATTGTTTGGATGACATCACCCTGTGTCAGGATTAGTCAGGCACAAGGAGCCCTCCCAAATCTGGTATGAGGCTCTAGAAGATTCCTTAGAAGGACCTTCAAGCATCAGTCTTTTCAGTCTTTTCCTCTTCCTACACAGAGTAGCCTCTGTCAAGGATGTCCCTCCCCCTCTTCTCGACAAGACAAAGGAAGCCTGTGGTTATTTGTGGTCACAACATATAAACAGATACACATGATGATGTAATGTGGAAGATTCCAGAACAATTTACCCTGTAGTCTCCAAGTTTTGACTGAGATCATAGACTCAGTAGTCCTGGGAGGTCTTCGAGTGGCTGTCAGAATGACTTATTTCAATGAGAGTAGTAAATGAAAATCCTTTTAAGATACATTGTTTGGGTATAGTGATGAAATAAAATTTTGAAGTATCACTTACTCTCTAATAAAATACTGTTTAAAAATCACTGTTCAAGATTTATATTTACTTGATTATGTTTTATTGTGGACTTTTTCTATGGAACACCGTTTTGCTTTGTCTGTCTTTTTTTTTTTTTCTCACTTTATGGTACCTTCCTATACAGCATTTTAGGGATCTATGTTTATATACAAAAGCTGTTCAACTTGATATCATTTCTACAGAGGAGAAAAGTGAAAACTTTAAAAAAAAGTTTAAAAAGTTAAAAGCAAAGTGAAAACTTAGGAGCTCTCAAACATACTCACCTATACAGGGTTAAACATGATAGAGTTGGTTCACTGTTATTATCCTTCTCTTCAATCAAATTATTATTAATGCTATAGAAAGAAAAACCCTCTGTTAAAAGGAGGGCCGACGTAAGCAAGTGTCTGAGGAACACAACTCTTAATTCTCTCTGTGACAGGCTCTTAGCATCCCTCACTAATGTGCTGGCCACTGTGGTTTGGTGTCATTTTCCTGCCACACAGTGCCAGATTCCCACCCATGTAGATATTTCGGTGGTGGGGATAAAAGAGGTGGAAATCAGGTGCCACTATTTTAGGACTCTGTTCAAATTAGAGCTAGATCACCAAACAGATGGATCACAGATGGTTCACTTTCCCAAGCCTCAGTTTCCACATCTACAGAATGTAACAGACAAGACTGGCATAGGTTTCATGGCAGACAATGATAGATACCTCTAAGGCAGAAGTCTAGAATATTAGAAATCCATTCAGTGGATTACAATTGTTACATCGTTAGACTTTAGATGGTTCCAGGAGGCATTGCCCTAGGAAGGGCTTTGTGTAGAGGCTCAATCCTTGTATCTAGGTTCTGTTGAGGTCTCTGTGCCATCATAACATTCTTTGAAATCCATGGGGACAAAGGCACACCCTCATAGCTCTTGTATTTTTCAGGCCTGCAGAATATGTGCCATCTATGTGGAGCTCCTATTCAGAGCAGTGGGTGGGGTCTCACTTCACAGGACTGACAGCTGGAGCAGGAATGGTGGTAGAATCAAAGTAGCAGAGATCTGAGGCTCTCAGGTGAAGTGAGGTCATAGAGAGAGCCCTGGGAAGCCATTCTTCCCACCTACTGCTTAGGTCTGTGACGGGAAGGGAACACTTGATGGTCTCTGAAATGCTTGGCAAATCCTCTGGTATTCTGGGGTCCCTTCGAGCCTTGCTAAATGAAGAAATAATTTGTTTCTAGCAGAGAGCCAGGCTGAGGACTTCCCACATCCTTTTTGCTGTCTTTTCCACTTTATTATCAGTCCGTCTTTAAGTTATTTCTTTGTCCTCTCTTTCTTTTCTTTAAGGCATTGAAAGTAACTACACCGAAGTCTGAATGGTTTACTGCTCAGAATCCCCCTTTACCAGATATTCTACTTTACTGTTCTAAAGTTCTGTGGTCCAATAAGTCTGACATTTTAGGCACAGTCCAGGCAATTTTTATAAAAAAAAAAAAAGTGGACTTTAATCCAATATTTTGTTCCTCTGGTCCATTTGAGATCTCATCAGAACCTCATTTATTATCTATATTGTTATCCTTTGAGAAGCTCCAGGCTCTCCCTAGACCCCACAGGATCTCATCATAATTGTCTTCAGTTCAAAAGTACCCAAAACTCTACCCATGACCCAGTTCCAAAGTCAATATTCAATGAGATCACAGCGAAGTGCACAGAATACTTAGTTCCCAAAGCTTTATGTGATCATCCCCCACCTTTCGAGAGCTTAGGGAAGAGAAGAAAATGAAAGGAAAGAGCAAGAAGAAGAAAAAAATGACAAAGAGATGGGGAGCCCTGAGTTTTAAACAGCTCTTTGAAAGATCTGTTTTAGAGAAAACTGGAATGTAAATTAAATGAATGGGGAAAATAACGACATTCAGATTTGAAACATGGTCACGTCTTATTCTTCGTTTGTTCTCAGGTGAAACCATCAAAATTCTTAATGTGATGACTTATCTCAGTTGTCCACTTGATGATACCCTAAGAATCCCCTAAGACATGGATCTTTTGGGTAGCCAGGTGAGGGATTATCTGGATCAGGCTAACTGAGCTGGGATGACCCACCCACAGATGGCACCATTCCCTGGCTGGGGTCTTTGTATAAAAAGAAAGAGCACAAGTGCTCATGTGCTGTCTGCATCTGTACTGGGGATGTGATGTAACCAGCTGGCTCAAGCTCCTACTGACTTAGCTTTCCTGCCATGGAAGGCTGTACTCTGAGCTGTGTGGAAATATAAACCCTTTCTCCGTTGAGTTGCTTTAGTCAGGGTGTTTTCATCACAGCAACAGAAGGAACCTAGAGACTTGTTTTAGCTTCAGTGAGATTTTGATTCTCCCAAACAATTTAATTTTGTCCTTGGTCTAGCCATCTTCAGCATTTAAGCTTTTCCCATAGAACACAAGGCATTCTTTCAGTGATATCGTTAAGCTGATTTCTTATTATTCTAAAGTATTCTATTTAACATGCTTCTACTTATCTACCACCTGTCTATAGATACACTATTGTAAATACTAAAACTGATATAAAATACTCAGAAATTAGTTTAAAACATACTACACTGGGGGACTGGAGAGATGGTTCATTATTGAGAGCACTGGCTAGTTTTCCCGAGAACTAGAGTTCCCACAGCAGCTCACAGCAGTTCACTGTTATGTGCAGCTCTAGATCATGGGAATCGGGCATCTTCTTCTGTTCTCCATGGAGAACTACATTCATGTGGAATACATGTGTAGTGCAGACAAAACACTCAGACATGAAATAAAAATCAATAAATCTTTTTAGATGATGTGACAGCTATAGAAAATTCTTGTATCTTTAAAGAACATTAAGTGCTTACTGATGTCTCCACTAATGACTATAAACAAACTATAATAGCATCATTATTGGGATTAACTCATAATGGTCACTCACATAAAATTATTGTTCAAAGGCTTGTAGTTCACAATGCAAAAGAAGTACAAACTAAAATAACATAAGAAGTAAACACTATATAAGATAAAGCCATAGTTGTTCTCTGTGGTGATTAAACCTAATAGCCAATCCGATTGGATCTAAACCACCTAAGGAACTCCCTGGATTGTTTAGGAAGGCATCCAGGAGGGGAGAAGAATCACTGAAAAGCCTGCCCTGCCATGGACAGCACCTTCCAGCTGTGGCCCCAACAGAAAGGGGCCCAAGGAAAATCTAAGACATCCAGCCTCCTGGACAGAGAACACCTGGTTCTCAGTAACATCACTGTGCAACAGCCACTGTTGAGTTAACTCATGTGTTGCATGTCAGCCAACACAATACATTTCCTTTCATAAGACATAACCACCCCACTGGTCTGTTCCTCCAGAGGGAGAATCTTGACTAATATGGCCTCTGAACTTGTTACATGCAGTTTGAAGACCCCTTTCCCTAATCAGGAACGCCACCAAGATTCCACAAAGAGTATATAGTTTTCATGTCTCCTCATAATATCCACATGAAAATAATGAGTTTTCAAACTCTGTTTTTTATGATCTTTATATCATCTCCCTCTGTCTCCTCAGAGCTGAGATTAAAAGTGTGTGCCACCACTACCCAGCTTATCAGGTTTTTCTATTGCAAAGTGGCTCTACCCATGCTTGTTATCCCAATGTTGCATTCTGTAGGGAATTCCCTAGGTCCAACCTGCACTTGACAGGGGCAGACATTTGTCTCACCTGTTTGATATCAGATTATCTATGCATATCTCAAATATTTTTGCAGTGATATATACATTCTATCCTATTGTTCCAGCATTTATTTATAAGCAAGTACCTACTGATTTACTGTACACTTGGGATATAACCAGAGACAGCTTGGCTCTCTATCACTAACTGTTGAACACACATTTGTACAGAACACAAGCTCTTTTCCTCACTCTCAGGGGCTGTCCCATATGGCATGGGAGGAAAACTCCAACTAGAACCAGAGTGTTTTCATAAGTTAGTCAAGGGATGGCTACAAAGAGGTGCCAAAATTCAGTGACCGAGAGAAACGTGGCTTTATTTCTTTTACATGTAACTGTTTAAAGTGGAGCTATAGAGTCACATACTTAGTACCACATCCCAGCCTGCTGAAAATTAAACACAAACATAGAAAAGAATGGACAGTGGAAGTAGGTATCTACAAAGACCAGTCAGCTCCAATGCCATGACCAGATGCAGGAAATGAAGATTAACTCTCATGTTTTCCCCTATTTAGCTTTGAATCTATGTGTCTTTGTGTCTATGTGTCTGTGTATGAGTGACAGTGTGTGTGTGTGTGTGTGTGTGTGTGTGTGTGTCTGTATGTAAAGCAAAAACCTTTGTCTTATCTCATGTATAATGAAGTGTATTGTCTTTCTCTGATTAGTACTTATTTAATTTTTATTTTATATTATAGAATTTAAATTACAGAATATTACATAGAATAATAGCACTTAAGGTCCTTGAGTTCTCTGTGGAAGACTGTTTTCTTTTGGATGAAGGTTAGTTTTATAAGGTTAAGCAGGAGTATGATATGTTATCACTGTATGGGAACAATATTGTCTCTCTATGATGATTAAACTGTATTCAAGAACTGTGTGTTGAGTTTTAGCTTAACAAGCAGTGGAACTGTGATAGTGAGTTTCAGGTGCCATCTTGGTCCAGCAATCACACAATACAGTTTTCTGGGAGAAGCCTGAATGCAGTATACATCATACATGCTCACATGCAATCCTCATATGGCCATTCAAGAGAGATTGGAAATATTAAGCAGTTGTGCCTAAGGAAGAGGGGAAAAAGGATTTGGTAGAAATATAGTCTCTCCCATCAGGAGCAGAAGAAATGAAAAATGTATGACTACATATCTTCTGGATAATATATTGACTTCTCTTTTAAAAATGAAAACAAAACAAAGAATGCCTTCCACCAGAAAAAAATATGCTCTTGCTGATGTTTTCTCTAGGCCACAATTTTAAGACACATCAAATAATATGTATAAATTTCTCTGGAAATTATAAAACTATATATAGGTACGAAGTGATGTGATTATTTCCCATTTTAGCTTCTTGCACCAAAAAATACATATTGGGAATATATTGGTCTTACCAGTCACACCTGGTTTAAAATTTATCAATTCTAAAATGCATATTGTTTTAAACCCTCACACCTTTGACATTAATATACAACTGTTCACTGTTATCAAGCAAGAGTTACAATGAAGTTGTTAATACATGTGCATAGTTGCATAGGTAAGGAGAGATTCCCATAGGCCTTAGTATAGCACTAGGTAATGTAATCTCATGGATGCCTTTAGAGGATGTAAAGGAAGATTTGTGTGGAAAAGCAAGATCATCAGAGATTGAGATGGGAAGGAATGAGGAAAAACAAGAGCTGAAATTTTTAAAGTCTTAGAAAGTATTAAGATTATCACTTTTATTCTGTTAGTGTGTGCATGACACCACATATGATAAAAAAATAAATGACTACTCCCAAAGCATTTCTTTTTAATTAGAGTTTAAAATAAAACTCTAGTAAGAACTGGTCAAAATTTAATTTTAATGGAAAAATGTCTCCCTTAATTTCTATTAAAAGTAGTAATTATGAATAAAGCTTCTATAAATAAACCCTGTGGCATGGTGGAGCATCTTTTGGGTCTATGCCCAGGAGCAGTATAGCTGGGTCTTCAGGTAAAACTATTTTCAATTTTCTGAGGAACTACCAGATGGGTTTCTAGAGTGGTTTTGCAAGTTTGTGATCCTACCAACAATGAAGAAATGTACCCCTTTCTCCACATCCTTACCAGCATATGTTGTTGCTTGAGTTTGTTATATTAGCCATTCTGATTTGTGTGAGATGGAATCTCAGTGTCCTTTTGATTTGCATTTTCCTGATGACTAAGATGTCTGTGGAACATTTGTTTAAGTATTTCTTGACCATTTGAGATTCCTCTGTTGGGAATTCTCTATTTAGTTCTGTACCCCATTTTTGATTGTGTTGTTTGTTTTCTGTTCGTTTGGAGTCTAACTATCTATCTCTTGGATGAAGGGTTAGTGAAAATCTTTTCCCAATCTGTAGGCTGCCATTTTGTCCTATTGACTATGTCTTTGCCTTATCAAAACTTTTCAGGTTCATGAGATTCCATTTATTTATTTGCTATTCTTGACCTTAGTGCCTGAGCCATTGGTGTTCTGTTCAGGAAATTTTCTCCTGTGCCAATGCATTCAAGGCTGTTTCCCATTTTCTCTTCTATTAAATTCAGTGTTTCTGGTTTTATGTTGAAGTCTTTGGTCCATTTGGACTTGAGTTTTGTATGTGGTGATAAATATGGATCTGTTTGCATTCTTCTACATGTAGGCATTAAGTTACTCTAACACTATCTATTGAAGATGTTCTACCTGTTCCATTGCATAGTTTCGGCTTCTTTGTCAAAAATCAAGTGTCTCTCGGTGTGTGGGTTTATTTCTGGGTCTCTGGAAGCAACCCAGATGTACCTCAACTGAAGAATGGATTCAGAAATTATGGTACATTTACACAACAGAATACTATTTAGCTATTAAAAACAAGGACATCATGAATTTCACAAGCAAATGGATGGAACTGGCAAATATCATCCTGAGTGAGATGTCCTAGAGCCAAAAGGACATGTATTGTATGTATTCACTGATAAGTGGATATTGGTCAAAAAAAGTTTGGAGTACCCACAATACACCCTACAGAAGGACAGCCCAAGTGAGGATGCTTGAATCCCACTTAGAAGGATAGAGAGAGTAAGGGACCTAGGTGGGAGAGGGGAGAGCTAGGAGAAAAGGGGAGCAGGATCAGGCATGGGGAGAGACTGGAGAGAGTCTCAGAAGGCCAGAAGAATAAATGGAAATATGCAACTGCTGAGGATGGGGGTGGGGGAATTCTCTAAGAAGTCCCAGAGGCCTGGGATGAAGGGAGGCACCCAGGAGTCAATGAAGGTGACCTTAGATAAAATGTCCAACAGTAGGGATATAAAAAGACCACCTCCAGTAGCCAGACAGGACCCCCAGTGGATGGATGGAGACACCAACCCACCTACAAAACTTTTGATCCAAAATTGGTCCTGTCTTAAAAAAAAAAAAAAAGACAAAAAACTCAGGAACAACAATGGAGCAGAGACTGAAAGAATGGCCGACCAGAGACATGCCCATTTTAAGACTCATTCCATGGGCAGGCACCTAGCCCTCACACTGTTAATGATGCTACGTTGGGCCTGCAGACAGGAGCCTAGCATAGCAGCCCTTTGAAAAGCTCTACTCAGGAGCTGACTGAGACAAATGCAGATACCCACAGCCAAACATTGGACAGAGTTTGGGAACCCTTGTGGAAAAGTTAGGGGAAGGATTGAAGTCCCTGAAGGCAATGGCAAACTCCACAGGAATGTCAACAGTGTCAAATAACCTGGACTCTGGGAGCACTCAGAGACTGAGCCATCAACCAAAGAGTATACACAGGCTGGTCTGAGGCCCTGGCACATATATAGCAGAGGGCTGCCATTTCTGGCCACAGTGGGAGAGGATGCATCTAAACCTATAAAGAATTGGCACCCCAAGTTGGGAGGGGATATTGTTGTGGGGGGAGGCTATCCTCTCAGAGGTGAATGGGAGGGAGTACAGGGGAGAAACTTTTCAAGGAGGAGCCAGGAGGGGGAAGCATCTAGGATGTAAATAAGTAAATTCATTAGATAAATAAATATATTTTAAAAGTGATAATTATTATGACATGGTACATTAGAGTTCAAAAAAAAGCTTGCCTTGAGTGTTCTAAATTATAAATTCACTGAGGTCCAATAATTGGGGGGGGGGTGCTTATAGTCCTTTGCCAGAGCAGTTTGAGTGATTTAAGAGATAAAACAAGCTATACCCATGATGTTTGCTGAAATCTCCTTTGATATACTTTGATACACTTGAAAGTTGTCACCCGAGAAAGCTAACGAGTTAAACCATCAACGCCCTCATCACCGCCTTGGAGACAGGCACACAATCTCGGACTGCCACTGAAACCATCTCAGGACTACTTCCTGGCTAGGCCATCAGGCTCAAAGCTTGCCAAGCTGGTCAGCAGGGGCTTGACCTGAGCAAATGGAAGAGTGGGGAGAGGGGAACTGGGCTAACTGTTGTTTGTCCTCTGCGTTCATTTATGCATTCATTTGCCGGCCAAGATATGATGAAGACAAAGGGTTTTATTTTGGAGGTTCCAGTCCAAGATCAACTGGCTGCCAGTCTTCAAAACTGGAGGCAACACAGAGTGACCAGAGTGTTTGGTGGATTAAAAAAAAAAACCACTGATCAGTGGCCAAGAAACAGAAAAAGGGAAGGGATCTGGTCTGGAAATCCCCGGAGGTGTCATGGCTGCAGTGATCTAAAGATCTTGTTACTCAGCTCCATGTCCTGAAATACCCATGGTCTTCTGCTGTTGGCACTATAGTGCCAAGCCTGTAACATGTGGATTTTTGGAAGAACTCATACTCTTTTTTTGTTTATGGTCAACTTTCACCTTTCATATAATCAATCTTTCTTCCTGTCTTAGGTTCCTGGAGAAAGATCTATAGAATTTCATCGGAAATACGAATTTGTGTGGCATTATCCTCTGGCTGAGGAACAGGTATAGAACTGAACTGAGGGAGGAAGGGCTCTGTCTTTCTTCCTCATTTATAGTTATGTAGATGAAATCTGATTAAATTAAGCAGAGAAATTGCTATAATGCCAGCTACTGACTTTACAAAGCCCCTGTGTCATTTCCTCCCATCATGGAGGTATAAAACTGAGGCTAACCTAAGATAATTTACTGCCACAAAGGCAGATTACTCGATAAGTGTTCCTGGCTGTCGGATTCAGTAACTTGGAACACAAACTTGGCTTACAGAAGATGAAGCTTCTCTGTGGGCTGCTAAGCAGTGGAAGCAAACAGCAGTGTTTGGAAGATTACATTTTAATATGTGACGTGACCAGCCTGCATTCAGGTCAGCGACGACATACATTCTAATTATAGAAGCCTCCAGGCCATGATCCACTTTTCTTCGCAGCCTGAGCTGGAATGCAGGATTTCTACATCAGTGATATGCTTTGCTACCACACCAACTATAATTAAACGGTATTTAATGCTCTTAGAAATACCAGGCCAGAGCCAGCAGGATGGCTCAGTGATATGAGTGCTTGTTGGCAAGTCTGTGTGCTTGAGTTCAATCACCAGAAGTCTCACAGTAGCAGGAAAGAAGCAACTCCCACGGTTGTCCTTCTGGCTCCCTTCATAAGAACAATGTGGCATGCACACACAGCATAGGAGTTAGGAATTCTAAAACAAAAACAAAACAAACAAAAATAGGTGAATCTAAGCTAGGGATATTCTAATACCACATAACTGGGATCAAGAAAACGTATTAGCAATGAGCACGGTGAGTAATTCCTTACCTATTGGGAAGTAAGACTTCTGAAAACTTGGCAACCAAAGTTTAGACAGTTCATGATACTCTCCAGCTTCTAGATTAGCTCTCCCAAAAGGGAATGGACTTCAAAGGTTTAAATTCAGAGCAAGAGAGCCAATCCTAGGTCAGAATTCTCTGGGCCAATTCAGTTGTTAAAGCCACTGGTTCAGCATTTGATCTTTCAGTAAATACTTCTGGAAAAGGTACAATGAGTGGAGCAGAATGTCACAGAAGAGGTTCTGCCTGTTTCGCTCACTTCTCCTCTTAGTTATTTGCTAGCCTTTAAAAGACATGTGCATGGAGCACATCATGAGCATGTGATTCAGCACCCATGCAAGCCAGAGGTGTCAACTCTCTTAAAGGAAGTTGTGCTTGATTGTGAGCCACCTGGTGTGGGTGCCAGGAACTGAACTCCTGTCATCTGTAGCAACCTCTTACCTGGTACTTCATTTCCCCAAACTCTTCTGAGTCACATTCTAATTCTGTCATCTAAACTTTATCATACAGATTTCAAGAGGAGGTAAGGAGGCCAACTCCAAGGACAAGAGAGTTCTGTCACCTAAATGGGGGCAAAACTGGCCTATCCAGTCTATCTCCTTTACCCTGAGCCTCATCTCCAACCTATGATGCTTCAACATTCTTCAAATGACTATGCATTGCCGTAAAGAAAACTGCCTTGCTGGCAGTTCTCTGGTTCTCTTTCCAAACTGACCTAGTTGCGAATCTGAGGATTCTGTTTGCGCTTGGGCAATGCCAGAATTCCTCTTTGTGGTTGAAGTCAGAAGAGATGTATAGGAACTTCCTTGTCATGGTTTGAATTTGAAATGATCCTCATGGGCTCGTGTGTTTGAAGACTTGTTTTCTACCTTATGGTGTTATATTGGGAGGCTGTGGAATCTTTTGACATAGACTCTAAGGGGTGACATAGGCTATGGTGCTGAGAGCAAAGGTTGCCTTACTTTGAGCCTGAGCTCTCTATTTTCTGTTTGCCAACAGTGTGACCAGCTTCCCTAAGCTCCCATTATCACAGACTGAACCATTTCAGCCACCATGCCTTCCCCACCACCCCTTCCCCACCATGCCTTCCCCATAATGGACAGTGTTATACCCTTGAATCACGAGCCTTCTTTGAAATGCTGCTGTCTGAAATCCTATCATAGAATACAAAAAGGGAACAAAACACAACTCTGTAGATTAACATGAGAGGCTAGCAATGGATCCGTGAGAATAAGTACCATGATAAAAAAAAGAAATCAGGAAGAGGTTTCAGACCATATTATCATATACGTGCTAAAGTCATAACTATGAAAGCAAGTTATACAGTAAGCATAGAGAAGCTTTTTAAAATACAAATACTGAGTGAGGGCATGGGCTTGTTCCACATCTTAGCGCTGTTTCTAATGGGTTATATGACTTTGGATGAGTTACCTAGCTCTTCTAACCCAAATGCCTACATATTCAAGTAAAAAATTAGAGTGTTCTTATAAAATTTAACTGGATGAGTTACCTAGCTCTTCTAACCCAAATGCCTACATATTCAAGTAAAAAATTAGAGTGTTCTTATAAAATTTAACTGGGAGATTCCTAAGGCATGATGCATCATGGTGCCTGGCCCATAGTATCCGAATATCAGTGTGCAGTGACAGTCAAGATAAAGTTATCCCTAGATCCAACACAACCATACCAGCCATTGAAATGGAGAATATAGGAGCAACTTGTCAGAGAAGAGTGAAATGTGTACACTTTGAGATTAATGGACCAAGAAAATGAATTTTACATAAAAATGGGGATGAAAACTGAAGTAGAATGAATTAGGGAGTCATCTTGCAAGCAAGTGCTCAGAGGAGGAGAGTCCTCCTAACCTATGTACAGTCATTGTAGTGTTGTCAAGTGAAGCAAGATTTTAGTTCTATGCTTGTCCCTGTGTTCCACTTCCTCAAATACATACTCATTAATTACCTTGGATTCTGGCTTACGTTAGAAAGTGCTGGTGTTACTCATGTGAAAACATTCTAGATGAGGACATTCTGCCTGTAGTATCTTTCGTCAAAATACACCTATTTTTATTCTAGAAATAGTGTTTTTATTCATCTTAACTACCCCATAGGCCACTTTTCTTGGACTGGGGAAACCTTCAGTTAAAGATTCATGAGTGTATTTATCAACTTTAATCACTATAATGAAATACTGGAGGCAATTTGCTCATAAAGAAAAAAGTTTTATTTTGACTCAGAGCTATAGATATTCCATTCCAAGATCAAACGGCCCCATTTCTTAGGGTCTGTGGTGAAGGTAGATTAGCATGGAGAGGAACATTGAGAAACCACTCACTCATAAGGCAAGAAACAGAGAAAATGGACAAGACCAAGGTATCTCAATCCCCTAATGACATGCCCTCAGTGATCTAAGGACCTTCTAGCCCCTACCTCCTGGTCTCTAGTACTACGCAGCAGCACTTTGGCGGGGACCAAGAATGTAATAAAATGTAAGCCTTTAGGAGACGTTGATTCAAGCCATGGTCTTAAAACTCTCATTACACTGTTAAAATAAGATCTGGATATTTGCTGATGTACCAAGAGTCACTTTCTCCCACTTAATATCTGTTAATTTTTTAAACCCACACCCAATCTATTGTGATCTATGTTCTCTCACTTCACATTCTATGTTATGCTCACTTCACATTCACATTCGAGGCAACCAGACAGAGAAGCTCAACAATGTGTATGAGGTTGCATGAAACAGGCATCAGAGCTATGCTACATTCAAGTTCTGAGCTCTCCGTGTATCCTTCAGATTCAATGACTTTCCAGGAACAGACTGAGGAGTAGTGGGGAAGGAGGGTGGGATGATGTCAGTCATTTTGTTTTATTGATATATAAGTTTTTCCACTGAGGAAAACAAAGTGGGGAGGGAAAGCACCTGAAAAGACATGGAAACCAAATATCAGTGTGGAGGGCTTGAGACTTCTCCATGTCTTTGATGAAATGGGCTGTCCTTTCATCCTGACTGTGTACCAAGTTGTGGATCAAGAGGAGCTCAGGGTGGTGGATCTACTGAAATCAGCATCAAGGGACTACAGAGTAGGAGGTTTATTTTTAGTGATCCACAAAGAGAAGAACACATATCTTGCAAATGATAGATTGCTAATCAGGCCTGAGAAACGTCTCCCTGAAGCACCCTTTAGGTGTTTAGTTTTCAATAGAGGAGACATGGCCAAGAAGGGAGGAATGAGGTGGCTGGCATGACAGGTGTTCTCAAATACTTGAAGAGCTGCCACATGGAAAATGAATAATATTGACATGTCAGTCCCAAAGGCTGCAATGACTACCTAAGGGTTAGAGCCAGGTGAATTTTGGATTCACTATTAAAAAAGGAATGCTATCATATGCTAATAACAGAATACATTTCTGAGGAACACAGTAAGTTCTTACTACTGGATAGGTATATAATGTATATTGCAAAGGAAATTCAAATCATTTCATCTCCCTATCTAAGAGACCCCCAACATTTGAAGACTTGGTGGCCCCAAATAGCCTTTTCTCAGCCACATGCTAATACAACACAGTAAGCTTTGTTTCTTTAGTATAGTTTTGAAGTAACCAGATGGCTACAAAACAAAACAAAACAAAACAAAAACCACCCATCTGCTATAAAATTACACATTAAGAAATAATTTAAATGAATTAATTAACATACAAGCAGCTGAGAATCTCCCCACATCCCAGACACCCTCAGATTGTAGCTAACTATACTTCAGGTTCAGGGCCCATAATATTTATATACTCATTTGTTCCCATAGAAATTAAAAACAAAGTCTAAATGTATTTATTATAAATCCTGAACCATTGCTCTCAACCAATGGTATGATCTCATAAGTTCTGTACTCAGTAGCCCATCAACAAAGGAAAGACACTATCCCCATCAAAATCACTGTCAACTCTGTAGGGTGTGTGTGTGTGTGTGTGTGTGTGTGTGTATGTGTATCTCTTTCTGTCACTGTCAATCTAATGTAAGTTATATTAAATTTTCACATAGCACAAACAAATTTGTAGATTATCTAGAATATATGCCTAAGTGGGTGCCTAAAGGCACAAAACTATATGGTATAATGATAAGAACATCAGATGGCATTTACATGGAGCAAATATTCACACAAAAAAGAGCTTGGGGCAGGGTTCTTTTAAACTCGAATCGGTGCCTAGGAAGATGAATGTTGAGACTGAGATCTCATCTAGACGGGAAAGCTATTAGTGAAAGAGACTTGCTTCCATGATAGCAAATAACATTTGTAAGCCTTAATAACTTTTAAGTGTTGTATCCCTCTCTTATGACAAACCATCAAAATGAACAAGCCAGCAGATCTTCTAGAATAAGTAGATGACCTTCAAATATTCTTACATTGTGTGCACAAATATATGTGTCTGCTTGTGGGTGCTCACAAGATATGGCATATGTATGTAGGTCAGAGGACAACTTTCCAGAGTAGGTTCTCTCCTTGTCAAGTCGGTCCTGAGGATTAAACTTAGGCCACCAGGCTGATGCAAACAACTTGCTTTATGGCCGAATCTAATCAATAACCTAGCATACTATGATATTTCATCAATAAATTCCTGCAGGTCAGTCCAGACTTACACATTGACATTTCCTGTCATCTAAGCAATGAGAGAGCAATTATTCTCTCCTTTAGAGATAGTATTAAAAAAAATTTAAAGATTATTATAAAAAGTCTCCCCTCACCCCTCTTGGTTTATATACTTCCACACTGCTCTTATTTTCAGTCAGTTCCTTATTAACATCTGAAATACTTTTTGTTATGAATCAAAATTGTACCTGCCAGCAATGAGCATCTCCCCTGTCTTTACATAGAAAGCATCTTCAAATATGCTCATATTTGAATCTGCTAATCATTTCTCTGCTTCTATCCCTTACCATGTAAAGTGGGGAATCGTGACTATACTATCAGTGCTGAATCCAGAAGGAAAATGTGTGAATGCACAGAATGTGTTTAAACAAGAGACCAGCACTTAGAAAGCTCTTAAGAAATGTTAACTTCACATAAGAGTTTATCCTCCAAGCTGTGCCAAGAGACTCCTGGATCATTCTACAGTAGACAGGCAGATCCATCCAGATCCATCACTTCATATCTTTTCAGTCCATACTAGTTTGATCCAAGTCACCATTATCTCTTGCCTGGATTATTGCAATTGGCTACCAATTCCCATCTTCTTTTCCATCCCTCCAGACCAATGTCAATTCAGGATAACTCAACAGTTGCTTTGTTTTAAATTAGATCTTGTCACTCCTCTATTGCCCCTCCTATCTTCCCTACTCATTATTCTTATAACCTCTCTCTCTCTCTCTCTCTCTCTCTCTCTCTCTCTCTCTATCTATCTATCTATCTATCTATCTATCTCTCTATCTCTCTATCTCTATCTCTCTCTCTGTCTTTCTCTGTATGTGTCTGTTTGTCTGTCTGTCTCTGTCTGTCTTCATGTCTATCTGTTGCTGTCTGTCTGTCTCTGTTTCTTTCTGTCTCTCTATGTGTCTCTGTTTGTGTGTCTTTCTGTTTCTGTGTGGTGTCTGTCTGTCTTTCTCCTCACAAACAGCGACATGCTTACAACGATCAATAAAGCCCTTCACATCCCACAGTCCCCTTTCCCTGACTTCATTCCCAAGGCTTTGCTGCACTTCAGCCATGACAGGACTCAGTAGGATCCTTCATACCCTCCAGGACTGCTCCCACAGTAGGACCTCTGAGTCAAGCATCCCTTCATCCTGTGAGATCCTTTTCTAACTCCTCGCAATCTCCATCCCCCTCCCCTTTTTCCTCTTTACTTAGCCTAGTCGGCACTGCATTACTTCCTTTGCTCTAACATTACTACTCCCTTTTAACTTCCTATTTATCCACACTTTTCATAGCCTTTTATTGTAGTATATAATTTATTAATAAATGAGCTTGCAAGAGTAAAGAAGCTTATCTATTGTTTGTCCTTATATACCTGGCTCCTGGAAAAAATGGCTGGCATACCACACTTTTGAGATCCATATGTCCTTTATGATATTATTTATCCTATAAAAAGAACTGAGTGAATGGATGAGCATTCCCAACATGCTAGGTGCCAGTGTGTATAAAATCTCTGAAGATGTAGCCTGTGCCTTTCCTTTAGCCTTCATCTCTGATGATATCCCCCACATACCCCTCTTTCCAAGCACCATGGAATGAAAGTTTGAAAGGCTTTCATTTTCCTGGCTACACAGGAATGCTCTGCAGATGCAAGGGTCTGTGCTCTCTTAGTTGCAATGTTTTCTATTTCAGGAGCCTGACTCACCTATCTAGCTTTTCTTTAGCATCCAAATCCTGGTGGAAGAGTTCCTTACAACTTTATAGAAATATGCAGTCTGAAGAGGGCTCTAGCCTATCCAGAGGGTGGCTATATTGATTTCATTTGTTTCTGCGGTTTCTCTCTTTTAATCATGTTATGGGTAACAAAAGGGCTGAGAATCAATTTATATCCTCAGCATTGTGAATAATGCAAAATGTATCATATAGATCATTGATACCCCGTGTATCTGTATAAATGATATAATACTCACAGGATTGAATGAACAATGGGCACAGGGTTCTTCAGGTATCGGTGCTGCCCAGTGGAAGCAAGTGGCTTAGGAAGTTAAAGCTCTTCCAGGTCAAAGACTGTGGTGTGATATGAACTCAGGGCTGGTGCTGAGGCTTCCAAGATTAATGAAGATAAGCCAGAAAATAACTGGTCGTGACAAGATCAAAAACAGGTGAAGAAGTCATGAAGGATCCTCGGTTCTGTTTTGATACTTGCTGATGGAAACAGGGATGTGAAGAGAGCATCAGATCTGACCATCTGCCTTTGCAGCATCTTTCCTGAATTGTCACCACCCCAGGGAAGCTCTATTAACTAGAGGCATGGGAAGAAGTTCCAACAGAGGTGATCACATATCTGAGCATGATGGATGCCAAACAAAATGTTGAAACTGGAAAAGACCAATGGGAGAAAGGGAGAGGGACAGACAAAAGCATCAGAAAACCGAAAGAAAGAAGTGGGGAGGAGGAAAAAGAGGAGGAAAGAAAACTGGAAAGAATAAAAATGAAGAACAATTGAAAGAGTAAAGAATGTTTCTTTCTCTGCCCTGCCTACCCCCACAGTGTTCTACCAGGGTCACTTCCTCACTGTGGGTCTATCCATGAGTACTCACTCCTTTAGCCTTTTTTATGTCCCTGCTCTTTGCTGTGGCTTTTGAGATTCCTCCCACTTCCCACTGATCATAAACCCTCTTCTCGGTTCAGGCATTTTCTGTTCTTGGGCCAGGGTCATGTAACATGCTAACTAAGGTTAATTGCCCAAGTTAATGCCCTTCTTTCCCAATGTGCAGGATTTCTTTTATCACCATCTGTTCAAAGATGAGTTGAATTCATTACCAGGCTCCTGTGCCTGAAGGTCAGTGAGATTTCAAATTATATAGCAAGAAACAAAGATCATAAAGTGCCTGAAGTACTACTGAAGGAGGGTTTTCTGAAACAGGATCAAGATGTATCTCAGTGTATTTCACTGGCAATATCATAACACACCCTGGCTTCTTCACCTCCATGCTCCTGATGCTTCCAGCAAAATGCATGTGTGCAACCTACAAAAACCAGAGTCCTCAGCCCCCTCTTTTGGAGTCCCTTCTTTATACTCAAATACAACCCAGAGAAGAGTGCCCACTGTGCACTGGGACTTATTACAAGGCTCTGGACAGATAGTGAGACCAGTCTTTGTTCTCAGAATGTACTGTGTAATTGGAGAGCAGAAAAATAAGTCAAAGCTTTTGTAAGTATGATAAGTAGAAGGACATCAACAATGAGAGAGAGACAGAGAGAGAGGGAGAGAGAAAAAAGAGGGAGAGAGAGGAACTGAACTGAACTGAACTGAACTGAACTGAACTGAACTGAACTGAACTGTTACTACATGTTGGCTGTATTACTTTTTCTTAATTAACCTGAGCCCTGATTTGAACCCAGACAACTTTCCATTCATACTGTGGTATTTAAGGCAGATCAAATGATCCGGGTAGATTCATTTACTCATGTGGCACTCTCTGCTTCTGACTAGTTGACAATCACTTCTTTCTACATGCAGTGCATAGTTTCAAAACTGCAGTTTCACTGCCGCAGAGAGTCATATAAAGACATTTTGCTGAAGTAATTCACTGTCCAAGTAAGATGCAGAAGGGATGTAGTGCAGGAATAAGCATGCTGTCCATGACAATAATGACAGATGAAGACACGAGGAGAGGCTTTGATCAGTCACAACTAAGGAAGGCTTATGGGGAGACTTTCAGGACACTGTAATTCCCCCCCTCATTGGTCTTTATTTAGGCAATTATCTCTCTTAAATCATTTTTCCTTAATCTGAATGATGGTTAAATATTCATGTCAATTCAACAGGTCCATAGAGTGCCCAGATATTCAGGTAGATATTATTCTGAGTGTGACTGTGAGGCATTTGTAGATTAGCACAGCACTTGAATTGGTAGGACATTGTCCCCAATACACATGGGCCCCAGCCAACCCAAATATATTGGAGGCCTGAACAGAACAAAAAGCAAGTGAAGGGAGGATCATGGGGGCTGGAGACTGCCATCCAGGCTGTATTGGGCAGCTTTAATGCCCTTTTCAGGAGTAGTTAGTCAACTCCTGGAACTGAGCACTTTCTAAAATTCAGGTAACAGCAGGGCATGGGAGTTCATGCCTGCATCCCCAGCCATCTGAAAACTGAAACAGGAAGATTGCCACAAATTCATGGCTAAGTGGTAATGTTGTGAGACTCTTCCCAAAACACACACACACCCCAAGCAAATAAATAAAATCTTGAAAATTTATATTTAAAAAAGCAAGCGAAGGGATTTGCTATCTACCAATCATTGAGCTGGGACACTGAACTTGAAGATACAGCACCAAGTCTCTTAGTTCTCAGGCTTTCAGACATTGTGATGTAACTCTCCTAGATCTCCAGTTAACAGATGAGGGCTTCTCAGTATCTATAATCATGTGAACAAATTTCTTATATCCATTTTCTCTCCCACTCTGTGCCTCTCCATATACATGTATGTGCACATCTTCTTATGGTTATTTCTCTGGAGAACACTAACTGGTACCACTTCATTCTCATAACCTCTCTGTGTCTCTTCAACATGTGTATGCCTTTGGTTAGCACTTCCTGAATATAGATGGATACTAGGGTATGGCTTTGTCTCCTAGGAACATGGCAAATATTCATAGAGAGAAACTGTACAACTCAATATCCTTCTCCTTTGCTACACTGAATGCCTTTCCATAATACGGCTAATTGGAAAAATAGGCTAGCACGTATCTATACTTGATAGCCACAAGAAGCAAGCTCTTTCTTATAGGGCTAGATGTCATCTCTAGAAGCATGACAGCAAGCTGGGTGAGCTACCATGAAACCACTTCCTTACAAAGTGTTTGGAAGACTTCTAGAGTCCATGGTTTTGACCTTAGAGTAGACTTGTTCTTAGTTTTCACACATAACCGAAACATCCATGGTGTGCTAAATATTACTGCAGTCAGATTTGATGATCCCTTAAAGTTTCAATGTAGCATCAACTCAAAAACAGAAATGGTCAGTCCTCCCTCACTTATAGAAGAGACTTTTGCTTGGCCAGATCTCATCTAAAAGACAAGGTAGAAGGTCACAGGTGGGACTACTGCTGGCTTTGTGACTTTTCCTCCTTTGTTTTCTTTCCCCACGGCCAGCTGCTGTTTGAGAAGGCAAGGATGTAAGATGAAGAGGAAGGATATTAATTGGTCTTCTCATAATCTGGCTTTCTAAAGCTTAACAGGCCTTCAAAGTGGATTTTCTTCTGTTGGGGCATATTAACTGATTTTTCAGAAACCTTCCATTATAAGTATGATTAACTTGAAGTTCCCTTAAATTAGAAAAGGTATATCTCTCTATTCTACTTCATCATCAAGATCCACAGAAATGACTATATCTCCAGTGTCTTCTCTTTAAGGAATCCCCTTAGTCATTCAGGGGGATCTCTTAGATGTAATCCATCCTTCCTGATGTGCACAGTGGACATATAGAGAAATGAGAACAGCAGACATCCTTCCACAGTATGGTTGGTGGGGTGAAGGCAGTGCCCAGCCATTGATCCATCAACTAGACTTCTCTCTGCTTTATCTTCAGACAGGACCACAAGCAGTTGCTGTCAGCATCTAAATTACTAGCACATGGCAATGATCTCAGCAAACTCTCAGTAATCTCTTATGAACACTCTCCATTATCTTTTTGCCTTTCTAAGAGACATGTATCTCTTTTACATGGTATCTCTTTACAGCAAAAAAAACAAAAACAAAGGCAAAAACAAAAAAAACTAAATAAGACACAACTCAAAGGTATTTTTGGAGCTTGTTGTTGTTTTATTTGTTTTTTACTTATATTGCTTTGTTTGTTTGTTTTTTTTATTTTAACCTTTTTGGCATTTGCCTTGTATGCTATGGTTTTCGATTTTCCATTTTTATGTGTTTATGTATTTGACTTTACCTATATAATTGCATTCCTCCTGCTCTTTCTTGGTTTCTCTTTGTTTGTTTATTGCCTTTTTATTTGTATATTTTCTGAATAGGGAGAAGGCATAGGGTTGGAAGGGTGGGAAGTGGTGGATGTTGGAAGAGATGAGGGAAAGAAAACCATGATTGGAATATATTATATGAAGATAACTATCTTCACTTGAAAAATAATAATGCTTACATGCTGACAATAATATTTTGTGTCTTAGAAATGTATGTGCTGACTGTGGCATGCCTTCTCAACCTAAGGGCTGCACCTTTGCCTCCTGAACACTAGTATTAAAGGAATATAAAAAAAAAAGAAAAGAAAAGAAAGTCTTATACTAAAACCAGTGTTCATCAGGATTCAGCTTTAATGAAAACTATAGCTGAATTTTATCATAAAATTATGACTATAATTACCTTTCCTATGTATCCCAGACTTCAGAGCAGATATTAATTATTTTAAGTCAAATCCATCATCCTATCTTATTTATACCTACCTTTTCATATTCATGAACTTGATAAATTTCTGAAACTGGTAATTCTTCAGTCAATGTCAGATGAGGTCATGCCCTTGGAGATGTTCAACCACCCCTCCATTTTGCCCTTTAGCCTGTTTAATGAAAACACACTGAGAAACATGCATCTGTGTTGATCGCCTGAGTCTACCCTGGATGTTTTCAGCAATACTTCACTTCTCACCAATTATACCACAAATTGGGAGGATGGGTGGAAGAAGAGTGCATATCCTCAACTATCCTCAGCTAGTAACTCTCATATCTTATTGTGCTTGGGATCTTCCTGGGCAATGTATTTAAAGATGCATAGCCATGACCTCAGAGCTGGTGCCTCAATAGACATTGGATGGAGCCTAGGAATGATCATGCTAAGCAGATGGCAGTGCAAGTACACTTGCCTGGTCCTCCAACCACACTACACATGAGGCTGGGCCAGGAACCCTGGCTAGGATCCATGAAGGAATGAAGAAAGTACAGACACACAGACATATATATATATATATATATATATATATATATATATATATATATATATATAGTGAAGGTAGGACCAGGTGGGTTTCTCTAACACTGCTGTAGCAACCTGGAACATGTTTCTTAGATGAAACACAGGGAAGGTGTTGGCTCCTCTTAGTAGATGTTTGAAGGTAAGCAGTCTCATACTGGGAACATCCTGGAGGAGGAAGCTACAGTTGCTAGTCATTTCACACAATAGTCAATAGTTCATAAGCACTCAGACTCCAGAGGAAAACTTCTCATTCCTTCCAATATTGCTCCTTTGGATAAAGTTTTGCCAATCTCCCATGGAACAATTGGTCTTGAAGTCCTCAACAGGCTGTGCTCATATCTAAATACACGTTTACTGAGGACTTCACATTCACTTACTCAGGGTTCCTCTGCCCCATACACCACAACCAAGAGCAAACATTCCCCACCCCTTTTCCAGGAAGACAGTATAAAAGTAAAATTATTTTTACAGCAAAATCATTATGTCATATTTTCCCCTGGTATAAGAGTGACATAGTGTTAGTCTCCCTGTGTTGGAGTCACAACTGTGAGAATCACAATGTAATGAAGATTCTCTCAAACCAGAATCTTCCATCTTGTTTCTGTATTCTCTTGTAAACCTTTCTCATGTCAGTTTATGTCACCTATCCTTCTTCCTTGTTGAGAATCAGGCTTCTGCTTCTGGGACTATAAATACTAAGGAGAAGTGTATAGATTTTGTATTATCTCCAATACCATAGTTCCTATTAAAGCTTCCAGAAGATCCAGGCCATCTTTTTTGATTTAAGAAAATCATCCAGATTTTGTTATTTACAAAAATCATTTTAAAAAACATCAAACTCCCAAAGACATAGTTAATGTAGTCAATTGAAAGGGATTGGCCTCTCTGGAAAGCTTAGTCTGAAATAAGGCAGAAAAGAAAGGCAAGAGTCTGGAGCCACAGTTTCACAAGTCAGTTATACTCTGTGAAATCAGAATACCCTTTGGTTGGGGGGAAAGGTAAAGTTCTGATTTATTCATTAGAGTAAATGGATCACATTCACCCTTTAAGTTAAAGAAATTCTGACTACAGTTGTCTACAGCTTTCAATACGAGACTCCCATGAGTACTGATGTGTGGACAGCTGGATTCTACTATCTTTGTCATGACCTAGTATTACATAGCTTCAGTCACCATGACAAAAGACATGGGAAAACTTAAACAGAAGATGGATTGATGTTGCCTCATGGTTACAGAAATTCTCATCCAGAGATGCTTTTGTGGAAATGTATTTTGGTCAGAGCACATAGCAAAGGAAATTATTCACTTTGTGGTAGGAAAGAAGTAGAAGGCAAGACAAAGGTAGACCCTAGTAATCCAGCATTTCCTTCATAAACACACTACCAGTAATCTAATTTCCATTCATAGGGCCACATCTTTTAAAAGTTCTACCATAGCTGGGATTAAGTCTTCAATGAGTAGACTCTAAGGGATAATCAAGTTTCAAACTGAACCACTGTCACAATACAATACCTGCTTGTTATTTTTTAATGTTCTATTGATTCTTTGTGATTTTCACATCACATACTCAAGTCCAGCTCATCTCCCCATCCCCTCATATTTGCACTTTGCCCGTGCAACCTCCCTTCCAAAAACAAAACAAAACAAAACACACACAACAACAACAACAACAATAACAACAACAAAGCATAGGAAATATCCCACCACGGAAGCTGTAGTATGTTACAGTGTGTCCCACACTAGATCCCTCTGTCCATACATCTTCACTTGCAAATGGTCATTGCAGTGAGTCATTGGTCTGGTTCCAGATCTTCGGCTTCTATGACACCATCAGTTTTGGGTCTTCCCTGGGACTCCTCCCATTTATCTCATTATTTCACTGTGTCATGGAGATCCTGAAGCTTTGGGTCAGCAGGACTGGCCCTTTCACATATCCCAGTCTTTCACAGATTTGGAGGTGGACAATATCAGAGCCCTGGATCTGGGTCTAAGTGCTATCAAAGCTGGTTCACAAATGCCATCAGCGTTAGCTCCATGTTACCCAGGCAGGGTACAGGGCCCCATTCTCCCTAGTGCTATAGCCAGTAAGGGGACAGGGTTTACTCTATCTTGCAGGTAGAAAGGGAGAGTGAAGAAGAACATCTTCCCCACACCCATACCACCTCCAAGCAGATGAGTGGTAAGGACAGCTCTCCCTCACTCTCATCTTCAAGGCTGGCTCACTGGCATACCTCAACCAGGGCCAGCACTACTGTGCAGTCCAGGAGAGGTGAAGGGCCTGCTCTCCTGAGTACTGCCAGCAGTGAGAGATGGAGCCAGCTCTCCAGAGTGCCACATGTAAGGAAAGGCTGGATATGCACAGGCCCTGGACATCAATGTTGTCCCTGGCAGCTGCCCCAACTAGGGACATTCCCATGTTCTCTAGTGGTAATATGAGCTACAGACATCAACACCAACCCCTGCCACTATGTAGCCACAGACTTACACATGGCCGGCAGCATCAACTCAGACATGGTCTTCACCATGGCCCTAGGTAGCAGGGCTGGCCACTCACAACAGGCTACTCCTCTCCACCCTCGAGTCTCAAGTCCCATCTCTCTTCATAAAGCTCAAGCTGCTCTATACTTCTCTTACTCTCCTATCTGACCAGCACATATTTACATACTGTAGCAGCTCCAGCTGCAGGCCGTCCAAGTGGCTGGTGGGCACCTGAGCAATATCTTCCATCCATGTGTGGAGTGTTAGCAAGCAGGTGTCTGTGGCCAGCCTGTGCCATGCAATGGAGGGTATGGCACATCTGGGTGTGGCATGACAGTCCACAGGTCTTTGTCTGTCTTCCTCCTTCTGTGCTGTGCTGCCTGGATTTGGTTTGGTTTGGTTTGCTTTGCTCTGCTTTGGTTTGCTTTGGTTTGTTTCATTTGATTTGATTTGATTTGATTTTTATGAATCCTAGACATAAAACAGCCTTGGCCACTAACCCAAGCATCAAGCTAGGATGAACAGAGAACTGCCATCTTCTCTGCCCTTGACTGATATAAGAACGCCACCACCAGCAAGGTCTCTTTGCCCATTGCTGAGGGCTTGTAATGCCACTTAAAAAGAGAAATCAAAAATATACAAGTATCTCTCCATTAATTGTTTTAACATAAGAACATAGATGGATCTACTAGGAAGATGGTTCAGACACTAACCTGTTTACTGTGCAAACATAAGAACCTAGGCTTGATTCCCCAGTGCTCTCCAAAGAGCTAGGTGTGGCAACTCACACCTGTTACTTCAGCACCGGAAAGGCAGAGACAGGAGAACCCTAGGGATTTCTGGACCCTCCATGTTGACAAATTAGAGAGTCCCAGGCTCAGTGAGAAACCCTGTCTCAATAAACTAAGAGAGAAGGGCCAAAGAACACACACAATATCAACAAACACACTCATATGCATACCCATGTACACACATACACATACAGAGAGAGGGGGGGAGAGGGAGAGAGAGAGAGAGACAGAGACAGAGAGACAGAGAGAATAGGAAACAGGAAAGGGAAGAAAATGGAGGATTTCACCAATTTGTGGAAACCTTCAGGATTTGAGGTAGGAGTTTCCTGGAGATGAAAGGGGCTTCTGAACAGGCTATACCCAACCACAGCTAGCTTCAGAGGAAGAACAGTGTCCATATATCACATGAGTAAATGTAAAAATAGAACTAGCTAAGCATGTGGGATGACATCACTTATAAAAGCTTATTCTAGTGAGAGCACACACTACTTTGAACTAAATTCTTTAAACAGCTATGCTTCACCCTTTGTGTTAAGGGATAGAATACTTGGTGAATAGATTGACTGTGGGATGCTCCTGCCTAAGAGTGACTGGCTTCACTGCTATTGTATAAGAGTGTGTTTTCTGGTTGATATATCCTTGAGTTGTAAAATGAAGACAGTCAATTCATAAATTATTTTAATCTTTTTTTCTAAAACCATTTCCTTGTTTGCATCCATTTCAAGAAAATCACTATATTGCAAGAATCATAATTAGTCATATAATTGGGCTCCATTGGTAGTCATCATCTAAAAATTTAAACAGTAGAAAGTGATGACCCTCCAAGTGGAAGCTGTGTGTCTTTCCTAACACTTCTGGCCATAGCCTGACTCTTACTGATCTGACTTTGGTGACAGGTTTACCCCAAACCTATTACCAAATTACCTAATTCCTATTAGTGGTGGGTGATAGGGTTTTCTGATTGGCAGTTTAGTCTCATCTCATAGGCACAGAGTTGAAGAAATGTCCGGCTCCTGTTTCACCTCTCCCCTCTTCTGTACCCCCTTTGTTCACCCACATGTATCGCATGGATTCAAAAGGTAGAAAATTACAACTGTAGAGCCAGACATGTGAATGCTTTGACTGTGGGCCAAATAGAAATGAAGGCATAACTAAGCTGGGGTTGTTATTTATGCCAGTACACTCTCAGTGTGGCGTGAGGTGCTAAGCAAGATGCTAGAGAGAAATTACTATCAATAGCATTACTTAGCTATCAACACCATGAACAGAACCAAGTGGCCAGGCAAAATGAGCGCACTGGTACAATCAGAGCAAGCTTTTCTGGGGTTAACTAACCACCTTCTAATTGGATTTGATGCTCACTCCACAGAGGGAAATAATTTCCAGGACTATAAAGCTGGTCAAAAGCCCATGCCTTAGGATGTAATAGACCTCAGTGGGGAAGCTACTGCAGTTGCTTTGCTGAATGGACAAGATGTGCCTGTCAAATTGCCTTCTAAATAATATTTAAACATAAATGCAAATATGTTTGTATGCAGAGAATAGTCCCTCTGGCAGCTTTTTGGTCGAACAGTTCTTTCCACGGTGATCATCAATGACTGCAGAGGGTCATAACCAGTCACAGTACTGAATATACATGACTATTTAATGACCAGTTGTATGTGGGATGTTTATATTAACTCCTCCAAGGCTTATGGAACATCGTGGGAAAAGGAGCTGAAAGAATGTAAGAGCCAGAGGCAGATGGGGAAAGTACAGAACCTTGAGTTCCAGATGTGACATGGCTGTTGCATTCTTGAACTCGTAGCAGCTGTGACTACCTACACAAGAGCTCCATGAGTTGGATATATCAGCACCCTGTGACGGACATGGGACGGGCTCACTGCTCACTGGGGATTTACAGATAATGGCTGATGGGAACACAGAGACTTTTCTTAGTGGTGTAAGATACTCATGCTCCTGTAGACAACCCTAATGGAACTCACGTTACCATAGAAGGACATGGAAGCTGAAGGGGGCTGGTTGGGGAGAGGAAGGAAAGGTAACAGGACAGGGACAGGAGAGGGTAAGAGGCTAGTGAATGTCATCCGAACACATTAACTATGTACATATATGAAAATGTCATAACCCATTGCTATGCATAACTAATATATGCCAACAAAAATACTTAAAGAGGTTTAATCTGTAGATGGCATGCATCTGGAATTCTAGCTCTTCAGAGAGGGAGGCAGAAGGATGAGGTGTTCAAGGCCGTTCATGGCTACATCAAAAGTAGCTGGGATAATTAGCCTACATCTCAAAAATTAAAAGAAAAGTTACAATGAAAAACCCAAAGCATTGCTATTGCTATCTTTCTTTCTCTTCTAATTTATATTTAATTCAAATAAGAAAGAAAAAAGTCTGAAATGAAATATCTATGACTCTTTTATAAGTAATACTTCAGTAACATTATAAAATGGAGCACATGTGCTGCTTATGAATCTTGCTTTCTATTTTTATTTACATTTCAAGTATAATCCACTTGCCCAGTTTCCCCCCTCACATAAGCCCCCAGCATTTTCAACAAATGGTGAAGGTTCAACTGGCAGTCAACATGTAGAAGAATGCAAATTGATCCATTCATATCTCCCTGTACAAAGCTTAAGTCCGAGTGGATCAAAGACCTCTACATAAAACCAGATACACTGTATCTAATAGAAGAGAAAGTGGGGAAAAGTCTTGAACCCATGGGCACAGAAGAAAATTTCCTGAACAGAACACTAATGGCTTGTGCTCTAAGATAAGAATCTTGCTTTCTTATTAAACTAGAAATACATGATGCTAGTATATATATATACCAAACAAAAATCTATAAAAATAAGAAAAACTGCTCTTGACTTCTAGCTCTAGCTCTGTCCTCTCCCTCCTGCTCCCCTTCTATCCCCATTCCCTTTCCCCCCCTCCAAGTGCACATGGCCAGCCTCTACTTCTCTGATCTCTTTCTCTGCCTTTCTGTCTCTACTACTCTCTCCACTCCTCTCTCCATGAATAGGGAATAAACTATTCTATACTATAAAAAAATAAGAAAAACTATTTTTAAAAATGTCCCCAATTTTGTGAGCAGCTACCTCTGGGAAAATAGAGTATAGATCACAACAGAGAAGTCCTCCAGGGGCAGTGAGAATATACTGCCTATGTTCCATGTGTCAAGATGGGCCAGGCACACAAAGTATTCATTCTGTTATTATTTACTTCTATGTGTATTGTAAATGTTATCCTGTATGCTTAGCTAATTAAAAGATACAATGCAGTGACATGGATTATGCTGAGAATTTTCCAACCAGGAGTTACAGGCTTTAAAAGGAATGTGGTTTGACTGCAATATCACACGATCTGTGGGAAGGTTTGAGAGGCCCAGCATTCTGACTTTTCTTCAGCTTTTCATTCTATTTGTTGTTAGAAGCACTCTGATTTGATTAGTAAAGTGGAACTGAGTTAGACATGAGGCCACCGCCCCACCCCTCATCCAGCACTCTTATCACCATCCTTGACTGTAGGACTATTAAGTCTTTATGATAAGTCCACAGCAAGCCAGGCAGCCTCTGCGGCTATGGAACTTATGCAGAAGCTTTGGATTAAATGAAAGAAACAAAATAAAAACAAAAACAAAAAAACAAAAAACAAAAACTAAACAGAAAAAAAAAACCACACAGAGCACCTGCCAGGCACACTCTAGGATCTCAGGAGATACACTGTGAGTGAGACTACATGTTGTAGATTTGTACACTGAATGTTCATGCTGCAAAACTTCATCTTGAACCCTGGTCCTCATGTGATGGTACTCAGAGATACAGCTCTGGAATATAATTGGGATCAGATGAGGACACAAGGTGGGGCCCTTATGACACAGGTGTTATTTTCAAAAGCAGAGACACCAGAGTCTGTAAGCCAAGAAGATGGCCATGGTTGCACATTAACCATAGATATTCTAGGGTCCAGAACTCTTAAGAAAATAACTCTCTGTAGTTTAGGCCACTCCAGCTGTGAAATATTGCTGTAATGATCCAAGCTACTAAGTACAATTAATGTACATTAGGATACTAATTATATTAGTGGGGTGACTGATTCTATATAATTATGACTAATGATGTTGAATAATTAGCATTACAGCACAAGACTTTATAGTCCTGCTCATATATAAATCTTCTCTTTCTTAAGACAAAGCTAGCTTGTTAATACAGCTGAGGTAGAAGATCAATGTTATTTGTAGCATTCTAGGCAATTTTGTGCACAATATGACTGCACGGTGCTTTGCAAATTTTTCCTTTCACACACACCTTCTAGTTGAGCTTACTCAACTTTTTTCTAGACTGAGGGTTCTCATCAGTAGAAATAAATAATCATTATTACTTGTACAGACAGTGGAAAAGCCAATGACTACCTAAGTAGAGCAGGGAGCACTGTGCTTGACATCAAGCCGTGAGGAAAGACATCAGCACTTCCATACCCAGGAACACACAGTCACTCTCACATCCCATTGCCTAGAAGTCTCCAGTATAAAACAACTGCTCAAAACTGTGTACAGAATAAATAAACAAGTCAATAAATGAGTCAATACAGGGGGTTCAGGAATCTCTGGCAAATTAGCTGCTAGAATAATGCTCTCAGTGTCCTCTAGCAAAGATCACAAAAACCACAGTGAAGCTGAACAAAGATGGTGTATTACCTCCATAACCAAGAACAAAGTTGGCTTATTACCTCCACAGTCAAGACAAGCATTCTCTATGACGCACTCTGGGGGAACTGGATGGGAGGCAGTCTCAATAGGAGAGTGTTATAAAGGACTTCCTGGGTTTGAGTTTGTATTGGGAGACTTTGGAAGAGGATTTATGGAAGCAGGGATATTATCTGGATTGGATGCTATTGGGAAGTAAGGATAAATCTATGATTAACTTATGAGTCCTGTCCACATGGAGGGAAGACCGCACTTAGGTAATGGCTGTAACTGATCAGGAACAGTAACACTCTCATCAAGCAGAAGAGCTGAACATGAATTTGAGTAGGTGATGGTATAATGTTTTGTCTATAAGGGAATGCCAGTGTGGGATCTCTAGGGTAAACACTGTAACAGACAGAAAAGGCTGGAGCTTTTATGGAAGGTTGGGGGAAGGAACAGATGTTCATGAAAGAGGACAAGGAAGAAGCCATGAAAGTTTTTCAACTCAGACACTGAGAGGGGAAAAGGAGGGAGCAGAATGGATATGGGGGAGCCACATGGTGTGGTATAAAGCTAACACAACCAAGCAAGATAGCTACTTGGAATCATTGTGTTACTCCAGATGCAGCACACACTGCCTACTGGAAAGACATTGGCATCAATGTGAACGATTTAGTGAAAAAGTAATAATTGCAAAATTAATATTATTAATTATAATTATATTATTAATACAATTAATAATTATAATTAATAATAAATATTGCCAGAATAATTGATGATAATTAATTAATTTATTATTATTACATAACTATTATTAGGGTTTTTTTGGTCTACTGCAGCTAAAGGCCTCTGGCAAAGCATACTATGTTATAAAATGAAATCCAAGAGCTCAACCCATGTGCGGCAGTTTGAATGAGAATAGTCTTGGGTATTTGAATTCTTGGTCCCTAGCTGGTAGTACTGTTTGTGGAGGCTTACATGGTACAACCTTTTTGGAGAAATACACTACCAGGAGCAGATATTGAGATTAAAAGCTTCAGGCCACTTCTAGTTAACTCTCTCAGTTTCCTGCTTGGCAGTAAAGGATGTGACACCTCGGCTCCCTGCTCCAGCTGCCATGTCTTCTATATGATGCTATGCTTCTCAGCCTTTGTGACTCCAACCTCTGGAGTCATAAGCCACACTAAACTCTTTCTTCTACAAGTTACAATGATCACGGTATTTTATCGTAGTGACAGAGAAGTAATTGATACGCCACAGCTGTATCAGGACATGTGTTCAATTAGAAATGTGAGCTCTTCCTCAAGATCGGCTGCAGGCCAGTAAAGCACCTTCCTGTGTCAGACCTTTGCTCATGCTCATCAAGTAGAACTAAGATGTGCCGAGGGGTGGGATTAGCCCATTTTGTTGCTGATACAAAATATCTGAAGATGCATATGTTATAATGAAAAAAAGGTATATTTAGGTCAAAGTTTAAAAGTCCAAGATTGGGTGGCTCCATCCACTCAATCTCCGTTGAGGACCCCCTGTCTGCATCATACAGTGGTAGAGAACAAATGGCCACATAAAGAACTAGCTAATGTGAGGTGGCATCACTTTCTAACAACCCACTCTAATAAGAATAACTTACCCTAGAACTCTAGCCCCTCCATGGTGTAGAGGAAACTTCTGAAACGTGAACCCTTAGGGATACTCTCAGATCTTATCAAGACCACAGAAAGGGGATACACCAACTCTAGAAAGGGGGTACCTAAGGAAGCTGAGTCAAAGTGCAGTCAGGGAAAGGCCAGCATCACTCTATCTCCTAGCTCACTTTCTGAGTATATGGGTAAGAAAACCAAGCTACAAGCAGGATCCGAATTGTCATCAATCTGCAGAGCAATGAAACTAGAATAGTCCCATCCTGCCATTTACTCTTTTCCAAAACGATCAATATACATAAGATCTGCCATCTCTATGTAACCAAGTAGAAATTCTATGCAGTTCCCAAAGTATGCAATGTTGGGTACCTGTTTGGGGCACAGTTAATCATATAAGAGCTTAATAGCCCATAAGATCCTTCTAGAAACTGTCTGCTCAGTATCACCCAAATGTAGCCCTTCTTGTAGTCTGCCAGGCACTTTTTAAATGGCTTTGGATTTTCAGCTCATTAATGTTAATCCAACTGAAACAGATCACAGACATATAATGAAATCTTGAACGATTCTCTTTAGCTGAAATCTCCTGGCTCGAAAAATTTCTTATTTTTCAAATTAGGATAAAACTGTACTCTTAAGTGAATGCTGATGCGTTTTGCTGTGCTTGTTATTTTTTTTTTTGCCAACTTATCTCAAACAAGAGTCATCCGGGAAGAGGGGAATCTCAGATGAGAAAATGCCCCCATCATATTGTCCTGTAAGCAAACCTGGAGCCATTTTCTTGATTAATTATTGAAGTAGGAAGACTCAGCATACTGTGGCAGGTGCTACCCCTAAGCTGGTGGCCCTAGAGTGTACAAAATACCAGACTGAGCAAGCCATGGGGAGCAAGCCAGAAAGCAGCATTCTTCCACAGCTTCTGCTTCAGTCCCTGCCTGGAGGTTTCTGCCTTGAGCACCCTTCTTGACATCTCCTGGAAAGATAAGATGAAATAAAGCCTTTTCCTTTCCAAATTGCTTTTAGTCATGATATTTTATCATAACAATAGAAAATAAGTAAGAAAATTGCCTATCTTAATGTCTGACTCTATTTCAGGATAATGGCGACAGGTCCTGAATATTTTAAAGGAAAACTTCATATGGTATACTCTAAGGAGATGAGGAAATATTAGACTTTTAAAAAATGGATGATACAGTACTCACTCTTTGAGTCTGGTTTCTTCTTAATCAACTGAAACAGACCATACATATTACTATGAAATATTAAGGATAAATATATTAAAATTATTAAATATTAAACAGATGAAAATGTCTAGCTTATACAAATTTCATATTTTTCAAGTTAGGATAAAATTATATACTCTTAAGTGAAACAATGTTGTGATGCTTCCCTGGTTAGACTTTTGTCAGCTTGACGCAAGCTAGAGTCATCTGGGAAGAAGGACATCAATTGAGAAGATACTTTCTATTAACCAATTTATGAGCATGGCTTTTCCCTACTTTTTATTTCCTAAGGGCCTTCAAAAAATATTTAAATTATTAATATGTGCTATCATATCATACATCCTCATACTCCAGAGAAATGCTAAAGTGTAAATAAGATTATATGCAGAGAAGAAAATATAAATTGTATTATCTTTGTTATCTGTAATGTGTCGGTGACTTAGAGAGCCTGGAAGTGCTGATTAAAACTCAGACTAATAGTTATGGCATCCTGCAGACAAAGAGTTGAATTCCAGTTCCTTTATTCTCTTGCCATGTTGCTGTGAAAAGTTAAGTGAATTGAATAATTTCCTGTGAATTTGTTCCCTAATCTGTCTAAAGGGAGCAACACCTTTGATTAAGAAAGATGCTAAGTAAAACACCTGGTAGATGGCAGGTACTTAATCTACATCTCTTTCTTCTCTCTTCTGGGATTTCCTCCCAGGGATCATCTGACACAAAGGGCTTTTTCTTCAAGCACAGCTCAAAAGTATGCCTCATCTTCAACATGCCACCCTCACCTTGAAGACAAGAAGTCTTCACTCTCAATAAGAAAATAAAATTCATTTGGTATCAGAAGAAGCCATAGGTAGATGCCTCCCATTCTAGATCTTCCTCAGTCACTCACTAAAGTATTAGGCCCTTAGTACAACTCTTCATAATGCTTGAAAGGCATGTATTTCTGTATGCAGGCATAAAATCCCCTTTCCTCTACACCTCCATGAAGAATCTGGAGAAGCTCTGTATTTCTCCAAGCACATTCTTACATTAAATATTCCATGTGCATTTATGTAGTTCTCCAGCTTTCTTTTATCCATTGCTCTGATTCAGTGTATCCATTCTGAACTGTATTGTATACTCCTACACACTTGTACACTCCTACACACTTGTACACTCCTACACAATTGTATACTCCTATGGACTTGT
>NW_022196905.1:83613338-83643936 GCF_008632895.1 Mastomys coucha
ACACACTTATATATTCCTACACACTTGTACACTCCTACACACTTGTACACTCCTACACACTTGTATACTCCTACACACTTATATATTCCTACACACTTGTACACTCCTACGCACTTGTACACTCCTACACATTTGTACACTCCTACACACTTGTACACTCCTACACACTTGTACACTCCTACACACTTGTACACTCCTACACACTTATATATTCCTACACATTTGTACACTCCTACACACTTGTACACTCCTACACACTTGTATACTCCTATGCACTGGTACATTTGCCCTCAGTCCTCCACAAGACTGTAAGCTTCCGCAAACAAAGGGTCTAACTAATTGATTCCTTGTGGTATGTAGAGGCCCCACCCTCTGCAAACCATGTGTCCAATGAGTGTGTGTTGACTGGCTAAATGAAGGAATGAGTGAGCTTTTTTATTAATTGAACATTAAGATCTGGTGAGGGAGGGGATGTATTATCAGTCACATAAAGAATGTTCTTCATTTGTAGAGTTTATAAATTGATATACGTCATTTCTTTGTGTTCACTTCACTAAATTGGATCTCTTGGATATTTTAAATACTTAGAAATTTTAAATTTCTTTTAAAATCAATCCAATTAATTACTTAATTTTGTATGCATGAGTGTGTGGATATGCCATAGTGCACATGAGAAGACTAGAGGGAGGACAGGTCTCAAGTAGAGTAGGCTCTCCCCTGCCATGCTGTAGAATCTGGAGATAGAACTCACATCATCAAGCCTTTATGTAATGTCTCGCCCCACTGAACCATCTCACTGGCCCACGCTGAAAGATTTTTTCAATGATTAAATTATGTAAGAAGACACTAGTTACCACTGTTTATCCTCTTTTTTATATATGAAAAACAAACATAAATGATACACACAGCATAGAAAGTCAATGGTAGACAAACCAATTAAACTGTTACTAAGACTAGAACTATTGCAAAGGACTACCATTAAAAGCATAATGAGAAGAGAAAAAAAATGTTGGTTTTTCTATGATTAACTAGAGATCAAGAAAACTGCTGTAATTTTAGGAACTAAAAGAAATGGATACACAGTTCCTGTCCTACCTTGTCAGACAATTTTGCAGATGCTTAGAACACACACAAACACACACACAAACACACACACACACACAAGCAAGTCCATGCACACACATTTATATGCATAGAAAAAATGATTCTTCCATTAAACGTCATTGTTTCTGCTGCATATAGATGCCAAGGAACTAGATTTTTACGAATCTTGCTTGGTATAACTTCTATTTGAAAGCCTGTGAGTGACAGGTTACAGGGGCCTGGTGTAAGGAGCTGTAGTGCTCCCATGGGAATCTCTAAATTCCCACACCCTCTGAGTTTTGAAGGTCACCATAGCAACAGCTGTGCACATCATCACTCCAATGCAGATAGGCCACAGCTGTAAGTTCTGCCAGGGATCCAATCACACCCTGTCTGGGTAAAAATTAAGTCACAGTCTCATTCCAAGTTTTCTGAGAATCACCGAGGCTTTGAGCTCATCCCAGGAGAAATCATTAAAGCTACACTAACTCGGGTAGCATATGGGACAGCAGTATGTCATTAGCTGTTTTACAGTTCTAGAGTGACAGTCATTTCTGAGAGCAGCTGACCAAAGCTCTCAGGTGCAGCCCTTCTGTGTGGCCCAGAAGAAAATGTACTCAGCATCAATGTCCAAGACTGAGCTGACTTAGCTAAAGAGGCTGGCAAAGCCCCATGGAGCAAAAGCACTAACCACACCTTTTACAAGGAAGCTAGGACCTTAGCAGGGTGCTATGCTTCATGCTAACAGTGCAGGCTCTGACTCCACTCTGGAACCTAGATAAATGTCCCTGGATTGTCTTACTTGACACTGTCTGAATGCAACTGGGAAATGGACACTATAGAGATATCCAAGTGAACAGAAAAAACTCACACAAGTTTTCATACCCTTCCTGATCTTCTCTCTTTTCTCTCTCTCTCTCTCTCTCTCTCTCTCTCTCTCTCTCTCTCTCTCTCTCTCTCTCACACACACACACACACACACACACACACACGAACTTTCATTGGATAGATTTCTCAGATATGTCTCATAAAGACCCTCTAAGGATCAGAACTAGTATATCTAAAGGCTCACTTGTTACAGTCAATGGCTCCTCCCAGTATATATGCTCAGGACCTAAAAAATATCATATTTAATGGGCACTGTAGTTGTCCAGCAGCCATGGATGAATTGAGTACCTGAAAGGGAGGCTGAAAATGAAAAAGGACAGGCAGGCGAGAGGATAAAGCCAAGACAAAGGTTTCTGATCAAGGCTCAAAGTTTAATATTTAGCACTGTATTTATATAGGGAGAGCCCACAGGCCCATCCTTTGTTTCAGCTGGATTATATTGCTTTGTTTCAGCTGGATTATGTTGCAAAGCAAGCTCAGCAGGCAGTCTGCTCCTGTAGGAAATTGCAGGTGTGGCAAGGCAGAAAAATCCACCTAGGTTGGTGGACTCCACCCAGGTCAGCAGAAGACCAACTGTGGCAAACACTTAAGGTCTATTTAGCCTGTTCAAAGCAGGGGGAAGGGCACACTTCCACCTTTTTTGTTTCGTTTTGCTTTTTAAAGATGAGCTGGACAAGGGCATAAGATTTACTTGTTTTCCATAATCCTGTCTAGGGTAAAGAGTAGTTAGGTGGTTGTGCCTGTCTTAGGTCAGTGTCTATATTGCTCCTTCTTACCCTTCCTTGAGGAGAAACAGCTTTTTTGATGTTTGTCTCTGTCTTAGGTTGATAGGAGCTCAAGAACACTCTTACCTGTCCCTGACTACTGGCCTTCAAAAGCACACTTTCTCATTCAGAGCAAAGCCATGAAGGACATATAAATATGCATGCATTCAATGCATAAGTAGGATTTAAAAACCACTTTGTCCCCTGGGACTCACAGTAGATCAGCTACTTTTTCAGGGGTTTTTAGATCATCAGTATTTATCAGCACTTTTATTAGTGTCTGGCTAAAAACGTACACATGGTTGCAACATGGTTGCAGCCATGGAGACACTGGGCAGGGGAGACATGATGGAGCACTCACTCCCTGGCTCAGTGACATTAATGTAATCTCAAGTCTTCAGGATGATTTCTGATGTGACCAGTGCTCCTAGTTTTTCTGGGTTAAAGGCAGAAATTCAGGTATCTGTGTGGTCTTTGTGGAGTCTTTCATCAATACCTGTTCTTAACCATCTGTGCTATAACTTCCAACATACAGACAAATCTCTCCAACTGCTGAACCCTCTGGGATTCTCTGGAGTACATAGGATTCCTGGTCCTTTTACTGTTTTGCATAATGCTGAATTGCAAAATGTCAAATGTTATGTTATAAGTTCTTGTCTATATTTGTTTTCAAAAGTATTATTTACTACCTTTCCTCAAAATAAACGTAAATAAAAAATGAAAGCACAGGCCATTTGTTTACAGATATAAACAGTTCTTAGGAGTGCATTTCTATGCAATTTTCATTTTTTTTTTTTTTGTTTTTTTTTTTTGAGACAGGGTTTCTCCGTGTAGCCCTGGCTGTCCTGGAACTCACTCTGTAGACCAGGCTGGCCTCGAACTCAGAAATTCGCCTGCCTCTGCCTCCCAAGTGCTGGGATTAAAGGCGTGCGCCACCACCGCCCGGCTTTGCAATTTTCATTTTTAAGTTGCATAAATATATATTTACCATATATTCATCAATATTTTAGTGTATATATACACATATATGTATGAATATATGTATGTATACACACACATAGATATATCATCAGTGCTAAAATTGTCTCTCTACCCCCACACACATCTTTTATAAGTTATTTTTTTTTACATAAAAATCCCACCATGCACTCTGGGCAAACCTTGATTTCACTATACAGCCCACACTGACTTTCAATTTTTGATAAGCCTTGTCTTCATTCCTCCAACTACTGGGGATACAAGAATGTGCCACCCTGCTGACTATAATTGACTACAATTGATTTTTTAAGAAAATTATTTATTTAGTGCTATGTGATGTGCAGGGTTGTTTTGTTTGCATGTGCATGGTGTGTGCATGAGCCAAATGCTGTGTAATGTTTGTGGAGGTCAGAAAAAGATGATGGTTGTGATTCCATGTGTGTGGGGGGACAAAAATTCCGAGTCCTCTGCAAGAGTAGTAAGTGCTCTAATCCATGGAGCCATTTCTCCACCACCTATAATTGTTGTCTTGTATACTATCATTATAATTGAATTTCAGCAGATAGCCAAGAAGAATGCACATATTTCAATGATTTTAAGAAAAGTCTCCTCACCCCCACACCCTCTTGCAGCCAATTCTCACCAAAATCCCATATGTACCAGTGGAAAAATGAGTCATGTTATAACCTGTCTATGCTCAGGACCCTTCAGGAGTTCTTGAGTTCACTTTGAGTAACACACAAGATCCTTCTGGTGCAATACAGCCCTGCATCTCATTCTCTACTGCCTCTATAACCACTCTGCCTATGGTTCACTATGGCTCAATGTGAGGAGTCAATAACCAAAATGGAATGGTGAGTCTGGATCAACATTTGGCCTTCTAAGAAAAGCTTATTCTAGCACATGGAGACATGCATCCCCCTCTCCCACCACTCTGCCTCCTTGCTTTTCCCAGGGTCCAGGAAATGCATTCACACCAAAGATTTTCCTTCTTCGTGCTGCCTGCCTTCCATCAGAGCTGCAGTGCTGACCTAGATACTTCAAGCATCCTTTTCTTGGTGAGATTTGCCTTGATCTCCTGATTTATAATAGCAGTGACCATGTATGCCTGCTTCCTTCCCCCAACACTTGTTTTATCATTCTCTATATCATTTAGGAATATCTAGCATTCTGTGTATTCAATTTTTATATCTTTCTTTGAAATGCATGTCAATGAGGACACTCCATTTTGTTTCCTGCTAGGAAAAGTACTCGTACATTGAAAGTATACAATAAATATCAGTTTTATAAACAAATGAAAGTGATGGTAAGCAGTCTTCTCTCACCAAGACTTAAATTAGGAAAATGTGTTAAACACCATGAGATACCCTGCTTAGATTCTCCCAGAAAGACAATCTATATAAGAAGTCAATTCCAAAAATGGAATGGTCAGTCCCTGATGGTGAGACAGAATCAACATTTGGCCTTCTAAGAAAAGCTGATTCTAGCATGTTTTTCAGAGTAAAAATATCTCTAAGTCAACTACTTAGCTTTGCTTCCATGGTATCATAGTACAAAGAACAGTAGAGAGCTATGTGAGTATGGGCAGAGTCCTTTTACGCAAGCATGAGAAAAACAGCAGGGTGAATGAACATCTGTGTCATCAAGAGTGTGACCGTGAAGCTGATGCTTACCCATGGGACTAAGTGGGACCTGTGTTTCATAGTAGAAACACAAGGAGTGTTGGAACCAAGACAGGGCTGGTCCAGACCTAGCTGGCCAGTTTCCTCTTTCTGCTTGACCTGTGAGAGATGGAAACAGCAGTATGTCCTCTTGATCCTAGAGCAACCATGACAGAACTGAGGGATGGAAATAAGGCAGTGGAATGGAAGGTCAGTTGATTTAAAGGGAGCACCCTTGTACCTGACTGTTACAGAAATTCATTTAGAAAATAAATGAGACTTGGCCAATTATTTCTGTGAAGCTGGAAAAACAAGCCACACTGGCTAGAATGTCACTGGATGATGAAAGTATTTGACTCTAAGACTTACTCTGATAATTAATTCCCAAGCATCTAGCACACAGAAATGCTCAAAACATGGCTGTATTATTAGACCAGTAGTTAAAGAAATAAAATCGTATTTAAATGCCCACATTGTTTAAAAACTAGGTCAGTGTAGGTTTCTCAGTTACTCCTCACAGGCAAACATAAAGTTTGGATACTGTCCATGAGCCACCAACGTTATGTCATTCATGTTCTATAGGCAGAGGGGAGAGGTTACATCACTTCTAGGGAACTTACATTTGTCATTTAATTGCTTTTCCTAAGAAAATAAAATGGGCCTTCCTGCAAGGCATTTTAACTATATTACCTCTCCTGTGAATTCAGTCCCTCTTCTGCAATAACAACCTCAAGGGCACTGTATACAGCTCAGTGAGATAGGGTTTGCCAGTAAGGTGTAAGTAAAGCTTTGTTATAATGACTGTCCTTTGGCTCCAGGACAGGTATCCTTTGCTTGGACATCTCCAAGGGATAAAGTAACCCTGACATCTGGACTCCCTCCCATCTCTAAACTGGGAATAACTCACCCAAATGGCCCATTCCTAAAATTCTAGAAAATTCTGATATAAATGACTCTGTGGTAACACAGAAACATGGGTCCTTTGAGAGCTAGAATTACTTACAGACATTACTAAATCTGAACTGATTGTGGGGCAAAAGGCCATGGATGCCATACTAGCACCCTGTCTCCATCACCATCACGTCTCCATGGGCATCCACCCTGTCTCCATCAGCATGCATACTGTCTCCACCAGAATGCAATATGTCTCCATCAACATGCAACATCTCTCCACAGACACCCTGTCTCCAGTGCCTTACTCAGATGCAGGCTGAATGAAATGGGTTATTTGTGAGGTTCCCTGAGGTTAATATTAAGGTTGTTATAAACCTTATATTCAGAAATCAATCAGTCATAGGTGCTTTTGAGTTGGGGTTTGAATCTTGTGATAGCTGATGTATTTGTTTTTCTCTGTTCTACAGAGATGTAAAAACAAAGGCAGCCTCTAGGCAGGTAGCCCTGGCTAAACTACACCTTGCCATACTATCCAGGCAGACTTCAAATTCATGGCGGTCCTTCTAATTCTGTTGTGCTGGATTTGCAGGTGTATCCCATAATCTTCTAGAGAAATTTGTCTTCAGGTGTTACAGAATTAGCAAGTAAATAAAAGACATTAGTTAAATGTGAATTTTCAATAAAGAAGTAATTCTAAAATTCATTAGCACTTTTGATGAGTCAATCACTGAATTTCATTTCAATCCCTTCCAAATTTTTCTTCATATTTATACTGGGGGAGGTGGAAATGACTCATTTTAATGCAATAAGAAATTGGAGAGAGGGATTTTTTCCTTCCTTCCTTCCTTCCTTCCTCCCTTCCTTCCTTCCTTCCCCTGCTCTCTTCCTTCCTTCCTTTGCAGGCATTTATTTATATGGATGGGGATTCAGGAATGTCATGGTGCTTGTGCCATGTGGAAGTCCTAGAACACTTTGCAGGAGTCAGTTTTCTCCTGCACCGGGTTCCAGGGCTGGAACTCACATATCAGCATAATGGTGAAGGGCCTTTACCACTAAGTCAACTCACCAGCAGGAGAGGTTTCATTGGCTTGTTTGTTTTCTCTTACCATACCCTTCAAGTAGAAGGAAATGAATGCTTAATTTCAGAATCATATCTGAAATTCACTTCAGGATAAAAGTTCTGGCCCATGGTTTCTCAGACGATACAGGTAAACAAATGGTGTCAAGATTTCACCATTCATGGAAAGAGTGAGGTCTGAGGTACAAGTAGAATAAGACATAAATGAAACTGTGAGAGAGCTTTATCAGGTGCTTAGGAAACTACAATATTGAGGAGCAAAGTAGAAAATTAGATGCCAAATGCAACTGCAGAATTTCAAGTGTAAAAGAATTTAAGTCCAGCTTAATAGAAAATGGATGAGATAAGGAGAAAGTGCCAATTTTGAGGGATAAAAACTTTAAGCCTTACAGAACTTTAAATTTCTATTATTCTATTAGGCTAACATCATCACTTCTCTATGAGAATTTAGAAGGAATTAAAGTAACTCTCCAATAAAAGTAGAGAACACTTATATTCATGTGAGTGCATGGGCAACACAAAGGGAAAGGAGGGAGAGAACGAGATGGGGGTGAGTGGGCATGATTTAGACTTAAATCTAAAAACTGTATGATCTTCCTGGAGCAAACAAGCTTTCTTCAAAGAAAATAAAAGTAATTACTGCTACTGCCTAATTTGATAATCTGTACAGTGTGTATTAAGGTCTCATTTTGGGTCCTATGATGTTCCACAAAATGGGAATACATTCTGCATGTAGAATGTACAAGCAAAAGAAAGGACAGGGAGACATGCAGAATAGCAAACAAGAGATTAGAATAAATTTATGAGAATAATGCAATCTTTTTATGGGAGATTTGTTGTGGAAAAAAGGAAACAGGGAATACAATAGAAAGTGGTTTGATTTCTGGTGATCTGTTGAAGGGTCACTCAAAGAATTGCCTTCTCCTGAAGAAACACGTGAGTAAGAACTTAGGCAGATACATTGAGATAAATGCAGTCTCCTGAGACAGATGCCTGGAAGAAGAAACTGCATGCACATATTCCTGAGCCAAGGGTGGAGAGGATGTTTGTTCACAGCTCTTTCTCATCCTTCTCATAGTTCAGTCTGGGCAGACATTACTCCTCCCACTTGCTTCAGACTTGGGCATGTATCTTTCATTTGCCTTACTTGTCTTGAATTAGATGTAATAAAATAATGTCCACCCAGAAGTCTTGATTACTCTTGAGTGTTCTGCCATCTGCCATCAAAAAGCATGGCCTGATAGCTGATACTCACAGACCCAAAGGCATAGGGACCACATAGGAATCTGAGCTAGAGTCCAAAGCAGGGATGCCTCAAGCAACTCACAAAGCCTCACAAGAGTGAAGCCTTGGTTTCTGGCCGTGACTTCAGCAGAAGCATCATTATTATTTATCATAGTTATTGCATATATTGATTTTAGTGTTCATAGAATAAGGAAAGGACAGCATATTTAGAGCAGGATGAACAAGGTTAAAAATGTTGAGACTAAAGACAGGAAGAATGAAAGACCCCTTGGTCCACTTAATTTGACACCTCTTCTAAGTATAATGGGAAATATTTTAAGTATGTTTTTGAAATATCCTTCTAGATGTTGTGCAAGAAAAAGAACACAGGGGGCACAGGGGGAAACATGGGAAAAGCAGGCATTAGATGTTTCAAATTGTCTACATCAGAAACAGTGTTGATTAGACACAGGATTCAATATGGATGGTGTAAGAAGTGATTTTATGTGACAAATATTTGATCATTGCGTTGCTAGGACCTTGCTGGCATTTTACAGATGGGATTGTAGGTTAAGAAGGATCAAGATATCAGTTGAATAATTCCCTAAATGTTTGGCTCCTGAAGACAGGCTCTATGGCAGGCAAGAGTAGCATAATGTAGCCTTACATGTGCTAAAGTGTTGAAAATGTGTGATTTTTAAAATGGCCATCATTTTAGGCGGGGGCTTGAAACTACATTAAATACTGAAGCTTCTAAGGGTCATGTGGGGTAAGAAATAACAAAGTGGGTGTAGTCAAACTCAAGAGTCTCAGAGCTTGGAAAGCTAAGGCAAGACGATGGTGGTTTTGATCTGGCTTGGAGTGTGTAGTGAGTGGGACCATGCCAGGAGGAATGGAAGGAAGGAAGAATGGGAGAAAAGGAGTGGTAAAGGGATGGAAGGGGAAGGGAGGAAAGGAAAGAGAATAGGAAGGAAAGGTAAGGAGAGGAGAAGAGAGGAAAGGGAAGAAGGTCAGAAAATATTTGTATGTATATATAGATTTGAATACCTACATTGTATATCTCTTACACACACACACACACACACACACACACACACACTTTTAACCCTGACTTGCAACTTCCTTTAAAAAGTGCTAGAGTCCCAGGTGTCTTCCTAGCACTCTGACTTGAACTAGAAGGGCATTTTTTTAAAAGAGTGGGCACGTGGCTAAAATAGGGCATGAAAGTTATCAATGCACTCACTTGAACAGAAGCTGATACCAGTCTTTAAGGTTTTAAGTGTGGGCCGGGCTGTGGTGGCGCACACCTTTAATCCCAGCACTTGGGAGGCAGAGGCAGGCGGATTTCTGAGTTCGAGGCCAGCCTGGTCTACAGAGTGAGTTCCAGGACAGCCAGGGCTATACAGAGAAACCCTGTCTCGAAAGACCAAAAAAAAAAAAAATGGTTTTAAGTGTCGGTATCTAGAAAAATAGAACTTCAAAGGGAAGAGAGACTAAATTTGGGAGGAGAAATAATATCAGGTTTTAGATGTGTCGTGCACACAGTAATGTCTGAGTAAAAAGACAAAGAGAGAAAGAACTAGAACAATAATAGTATTTCCCAACCTGCACTCTGTAGGCCTTCCAGTTGCTGGACTTTCCTATGCACTTTCCATGTCCTGTCTTAGTCGGGTCACATTAAACAAATAAACAAACCATGGTGTCATAGACAAATGTGTGCTTCAGAAGCATCAGTGTCAGGCTAATGGAAACAGTCTGACCCCAGAGCACAGCTGGAGGTGTTGAAGTAGGGGCAGGTGCTGAGCTTCACAACTCAAGTGCATTCCCAAGATCTCCTGAAGCCATTCAGTTTCCTCAAGACTCTAAAGTTTATCTGCTGTGGTCCGTCTTTCCTTTTCATCCACATTCTAACTTTCTAGAAAAATGAAAGCAGCTTACTATCATGTTCTTTCAGGGCCTAGTGGAGCATCAACCTTTTATACAACAGTTCATTCAACCTTTTATGCAACATTTTTTCTGGCTAATCAGGCATGGTGTTGGAAGATGAGCAGAACTAAAGGGCAGCCTAGGGTCTTTGCCTATGAAGAAAAATGCCAACAAAGCAGAGAAGCCAGAGGTACAAGCTTGACCTCAGAGTATAGCATGGAGCTACTTTGGCATGTACTATATACTGTCAGTATGTGACTGTCAATAGGTGCTTGGAAAAAACAGAACTGCTTGTGTTCTCTGTAGCCTAACATGAGGAGGGTGTATTATTTTCTGAGGATTTCCATCATAAACTTAAATCCACCAGGCAGCATTTTACAACAAAAATAAATTATCTTATACATTAAGTGAACAAATATTAAGATCAAAGTGTCCAAAGGCCCTAAGAGAAGAATGCTTTCTGACCTCTTCCCACTTGTAGCTCTGGTGTTCTCTCCTTGTGGCAGCCAATGTCAGGCTCAGCTTCTATCTTCATATGGTCTTTCTCCCTGTCTATCTGCTCCTAGATCAGTGGTCCTCAATGGTCCTAATGCTGTGACCCTTTAATACAGCTCCTCATGTTGCGATGACCTCCAACTACAAAATCATTTTCATTGCTACTTCATAACTATAATTTTGCTACTGTTATGAATTGTGATGTTAATTTTTGGGAGATAGAAGAAAGGGGCCATGACCCACAGGCTGAGGACCACTGTTCTACAAGAACTTCATCATTGGATTAGGTCTATCCTAAAGTCAACAATCTTTAACTAGTTATATTTGAAAAGATCATGCTCCCAAGTAAAATCATAGTCTAGGTTCTGAGATTCACACCCTGAGAAGGAACAAGCCAAAACACTCAGGAGCAACTGGTGGTAAATAAATTTTGCCTAACTGGGCCAATGGAAAAGTTGGAGCTCTAAGGGCTGGATACTCACAGGAAGCAAAAGCTCAATCCAGCCATCGCCTCTCCCTCTGTGGCTCATGCATTCTGGCCTGTCTAGGTCATCAGCATTCTCTCCTGCCATAGAATGGCCTGTCAATAAAACTAATGACAGGGCCCTGACAGCATCAGCCCCTGTATCCTTCCATCTTCATAGTCAGAAAAGAAGAAATCATGGCACCCAACTTTGGCCCAGGAATCTTAGGACTAACTTGTGCTCCCCCAAAAGAAGCTATGCTAAAAAGATGTCTTGGAAAAGTGATTTTGTAAATATTCTCTTCAGAGACTCCATAAAGGAACCAAAAAGGTTAAATTGTTACCAAGGTAAAGGGTCAAAAAGAAATGTTTTGACTTAAAATATTTCTTATATATTTATAAAAGGAATTGTTGTTCTTTTGATAAAGTAATGATTTAAGACATCTTAATGCATCAAGACCAAAATCAAAGGGACCAATTAATTTGATGAGAAAACACATACTAGACATCAATCTTGATGTCTGAGATAGAATAGAACTTAGTTTTTTAAACTAAAGGCCCTCATAGGCTCTCTATTCTGAACTCCCTACATAGGGTTTGAATAGTAAGGACTGGGTGACTTTTTCTCTGGAGAGCAGATAGTGAATATTTTAGGCTTTGTGGTTCGAGGGGCAAATTAAAAGATAATATCTCATATTACCATAATCATTTAAAATATAATAATTTAAAAGAGAGTAGAAAACCCCTTTCTTAGCTCAAAGAGTTAAACAAATACAGCTAACAGACTGTATTTGCTTTGGAAAGCCCAGTTTTCCCACCAGCAGTCCTACAAAGTCGTCTCCTTAGCAGACTTGTGTTTTCCTTAAATTAATAGCCAAATAGTCTTTAAATTGGTTACAGCCATATCAGTTATCCAGCTTTGCTTTCCCCTCCCCCCTAAGGAGATGGAGACTAAGGAACAAGAAACAGCTGACCTGCAGTTCCTCAGCTCTAGTCTACATCAAAACTCAAATGGAAACATAGGTCCTGACTTCCAAGTCCAGATCTGCACCTCTACTCCATGACAGCTCTTCCAGATCTTTTCTTCCCAACTGAAATCCAAGAACCTCTCCTCGGCCATGTAGTGAGTCTTTCTCTCTAAAAATTAAAGAGAATGATGTGACAAACTTGAGCAAGAACTATGACTGTGGTAGCCAGAAGGGAGTTGGTCTGTGTGATAAGTGCATATTCACATCTTCAAAGTATCTGGTGCTACAACTCCATCAACCTCTCAACACCTCCTTAAATGGTAATAATGCCACTAATGCTGACAACAACTAATGTACAACATGTTATGTGCACCCATGCAATACTGCTGCGTGCATTTAGATGCATTCATGCATCTAAAACATCCCAAAGGTGAAAATATATATCTATACATATATACATATGTACACATATTGGAAGGTTTGCTTTTACAGGAGACAGCATCTGAACATGTACCAAGGCAGATCACATGACCTAATTCATTGGTCATTATTGACACTAGAGTTTAAAGCTTATAATTTATGGCTGCTGCATGCCTCTATAAATTAAAATAGGGAGGGTGCTCAATCTAGCTCATGGCAGTGGGGTTCCACCCATGAAGACAAACACTCAGAGATGGAAAGCAGCCAGCATGGCATGTAAAAGCTTTTGTGTGATAACTTCTCAAATTTCTTGGCACGAAGCAGATTGATTCCATGGCTGACATCTCCACCACCCTCTCCAGAGGGTGATTCACTCTTCTCTGTTATGAATTTTGACGGTACTTCATCAGGACCCTGCACCTGGTAACAGAGGCTCATTGTGAGACCATTATAGGAACAGAAATCCTTGCTGAAGTACTGCTAGCTGCCCTGCTACCAACAGAAAAAAAAATAGAAAAAAACAGTCCAAATCAAACACTAAATATAAATAGTCCATTTTAAATATAAATAGTCCATTTTAGCAAAAGAAGCAATATTGTTCTCTTGACAGTAAATAAGCATCCAAACTTACACCACATGGTTCCAGCCTTACACTTCCTGTTTGTTCAAAATACTGTCTCTTCTTCTTACAACCCCAGCTTCTGAAAGTACACACTGTGTGGAGCTTTCTAGTCTCTAGCAGGGGCTCATCTGTCAGAAAAACCTTCCGAGTTGCCTATTTCTCCATTTTCTTTTTTCTCTATTAGGTCACAATTTTGCTGATACTCTTTTTGTGCAGTAACAACTCTCTAGCTGGGTATTACACTCAGGAATTCTCAGTTTTCCCCCAACAAGACACCACTAGCCAGGGCTTCAAGACATTTAGCACTGATGAAAATGACTCATGTTTATCCTGGAAAGTGTTCCTCCAAAATACCAGATGGCCTTTGAAAACGTGTTCCAGACTGTGGAAAGGATCGGTAGACACCACTTAGAAGACCATTAGCCAATGCCATTGTTTCCCAGCTCTAACTGCACATCAGCAAGATAGTGGGGAAAGGAATGTGGGACCCATGCCCAACCTTAGACCAGTGGAGCCTCCTCTCAAGGGAATGCAAAATTGCTTCTCTGTTGTAAGAACTCCATGTGTGATTCTACAAGGAGTGGGACCCATGATCCTCAGCTTCTTCCAGTGGAACTCTAATATGTACTGTTGTATAGTAACTTCTGATGAAACCCTAAGGATAGATGTCTCAGAATTCAGAAACTGTTTTTGTTCGTGTATTAAAACATGTAACACCTTCAGAGGAAACTGGGGCAGCACCCCATAATCAAATGCATTAACATTCTGCAGCCAAACAAACATGCATACCACATAGGGCAAACAATATCTATAAATAACCTTATCTTAGCTGAGGTCAGGTTTTGCTTCCAAATGAATTAAGAAACTTCTATTTTCCATTTTAGTGCTTTGAGATGTGAGTGAGAATTTCTACATCTGGGTTAGAGAGATTCTTACCCCCAAATCCACACACTTAGCACAAATCCTCCACAGACATACTTAGAATCTAACCAAGGAATAGGACAAGAGGCATGTTGATCAGTAGTCATCCACAGTCCAGCCAGTTCTCAAATACTAATATACTGAGGTACAGCAGTATCCCAGATAATTACATCAACAGAGACAGTGACCACAGGACTATTTAAGTGGGTCATAATTTAAAAGTAATTGTCACAAAAGAAAATACCGTGGGAAGGAAGTAGATTCATGTTTCAGCACTGACTGTGACTAAAATTGGATTTGAAATGTACAGACTTGGTTTTGAACCAATGAGAAAAGAGAAGGAAGAGGAAGGCTTTGAGAGATGCACAAAGCATCTCTGAGCCAGAGAAATTAGAACTGCTTCACCAAAGCTCCATGTGCTTTTCTTCTCATCGAACCCATGCCTCTCCATCACATGAGCCATGGGGCTCACAGCTTCACTGCATCTTCTCCTGTGTCAGCCCCAACCTATTTCATCTCCCATCGTGATACCAGCTAAATGCACTACCAGCTGCATCTAAATCTCCTGCTGCTGGGGCAACCCATCATTGTCCATTTTATTGATTGGCCATTTGATTGACCTGTAACATGTCATTTACTATGAGTTCAGGTTTTTCCCGCTTTTAGGCTTTAGCTTCTAGTCAGATTATAACCTATTCTTATAAACCTCACATTTACCCCTCAATGCCTACTACTATGCCTTGTACAATTTAAACTTCCAATAGTTTGGTTTCATTTGACACCTAAAGCTAAGCCGTCAAAACTGGAAATAGTATAAATCAAAGAAAGCAAAAAAAGGCTTAAATCCCCATTTTTTTCTCTAGTTGAAGATTGACTATCCATATGACCTACAAAAAGGATTGGGGAATATACAACCCAAAAGTGAAGACCAATTCTAGAAATCACTTTACCAAAAATATAAAGTCTGAAACACAGCTGAGCTTTTTGAATGTTCTGAATCCAGATGAGCCATTTTATTTGATGCTTGCAAAGGTAACTAATGAATGATCCCCATGTAACAAAAGGAAAACTTTAAGCTATTTAAACAGAAGTCTTAATTAGACTAACAGTCATTGCAAAGGGGCATGTCACTGCTAGCTCAGCAAACAAAACCAGAACTGTGAACATGGCTTGACATCAACAAAGTGACACATCAAGAGAGAGATGTCATCAGAGCCTGTGCCCCATTTTTTACATCACATGAAAGAGATGACATAGCAGGCTGTGCCCCCATTCTTTGCTCTACATCTCTTGAAAACATCTGGCACAAGGAGGAAGATGTTGGGTGCTCACTCTGAGATCCACAGGAAAAAAATCTAGATGCTTACACAGCTTTGGTAACAGGATGTCCTAGGATTGGTTAGAGAAACTGACCTGAGGTCTGATTAGAAGCTGAACATCATTGGTTAAGATAAAACAAAATATGTTGTTATGTGGAAGAGAGATAGAGGCTCTGGGAGACCTACTGTGGGAATCTGACTGGCTGTCGAAAACTTGAAAGGTTGGGAGCCAGAATAGAGCATGAACATCCAGCAACCTACAGCAAGAACCTTACGTGAAGCATAAAAGTGAATTCTGAAATACGTATTTTATCCTAACCCTGCTTCAAACACGTCTCCTTAGAAATCCACCCCAGCCTCAATTTATACTACTAAATCTTCTGAAATAAAAAATGGTACTTTAAGTGTTTGGAGCTTGTTTTGGTTTTTGTTTTGTTTTGTTTTTAATTAAACCATGGAACATGAAAAAAAAAGTGAATGGTTTGTTAATTCTTTGATGACCTTGAACTCAATGATTAGATCTGTAACCAAACTTCTAAAGAATGAAGAGAATTCCCTCAGCTGAGGAAGCCATAGTAATGTTAAGCTCTTTGAAATGAGCTGAGTCCTGACACACTCAAAATTGAGGGTCTGTGCCTCTTCACAGATTTGAACACTCTGAAGCCCGATGCCCAAGATGACAAGTCTTGGCCTGTAACTCACCACAAATACTTGGTTCCCAGCAAGCTGTTCATCATTTTTCCCTTGGATTCCTTTCCTAGTGATTTATTCTGGTAAGCCACAAACTTCTTAAAATAAATAGAAATGGAAAACAGCACAGGTCAGGGACAAGGTCTCCACCAGGCATTTTCTGTCAAAACCTGCCTTTTCTACAGGATTTGAAGGAAACTATTGACAGTCCTAGAAAGCCTCCCTAGTTGCGAAAGCGGGGTCATGGTGTTTTTGCACAGTCTAAATCAATGCTAAGACTGTGTTAAGGTTGGGCAGCAGGAAGAACAGGTCCAAAAGGAGACGTTATCTCACCCACAGTAATCACAAGTATCTTGTGTATTTGTCTAGCACAGGCGTTTAAGTGTGAAGAACTCTGAGAATCAAGTTTTCTATGCCAGAGATCAGCATGCATGTTGGCTCTTTCAAATTCTTCTCCTGTAACCCCATCCTCCTTCTGACTTTTAAAAGCCAAGGTGGTCTAGCCTTAACCTGCAACAGGCAGTGAAGTGCTCAGCACTTTATATACCTATCATGTTGTCTTCCACAGAAAAGCAATTTTAGTATGAAAAGAAAGAGCCAATAACTCTCCCAATTGTGCCCAATTCTACAGCTTCTTAGTAAGTACTGCATTACTCTACCTTCCTCTGGCTCTGTTCAGCCTAGTGTCTTCCTTGGCTTGCTAATAGCAGTAGCAGGCAATATTTATGGTTTACCAACCCGCAATGGATGCTGGTCTGAATTATTTCTGGCTCTGTATTCATTCATTCTTCACAGTTGATGCATGAGATGGAGACCACTGCTAAAATGGTAAGCAAGCATCTGAGACCTTTCCATGGTAGGAACAGGAAGAAAGAGAAGAGATTTGGATCCAAGAGTACCATTGCCTACTGCATCTCTACTGCAGTTTACTATCCCAAGCTCATGTGCCAATCCCCTAGATTCAAGGTGCTTTTTGTCTTTAGCCTTGGTCTCATTTCAAGAAAATTCTTCAGGCTTTCTTGGGTTGTTCAGTTTTTAAGAGTACTCTCATGTTTGAGTATGGAGTTTGGGTTTTCTACACTCAATTCACCTTACTCTTAAAAACTGGCTGATTCTCAGCCTCCAACACCACTCCTGATAACACATGCAAAACATTGCACATTAGTGTCTGAAGGTCACAAAGCCCTTCATCTGACCTTTGTCCCTTCATTTATTTGGGATTATTAGGAATAAAACCAGGACTTTCCTGAACAAGTACAACCTATAGCCCCATAGGAAAAGATCAAAGAAATAAATAGAGCAAATTAAAAGAATCATTTTTACATTTATGTTACTTTTTTTTATAATTGCATTTTAAAGTTAGTAATGGAAATGTGTCAAAGCATCCACCACACCTAGTCCCTAGTCTCCTTTATACTTTATCTCCATTACAGCATCCTCTAAAGATATCCTTCTGTGTACATGTATAGATTGAAGATAAGGGCATGAAATGACACTTGCCAATATTTAGTAGGTTTCACATTGGGCCATTGAAACATATCTTTGGATTATCATAAAAAGCAAACATTTTAGTATAATTTATTAGATTCATTTATTTTATTTTATCTTATACTATGTATACTTTGCCTATACATGTATGTATATCTACTGTACACAGGAGTCAAAAAAGAGTGTTGGCTTCCCTGTAACTCACCACTATACAGGTATTGAGAAGTGAGCCCCAATCCTCTGCAAGAGCAGCAGTACTCTTGAGCGCTCAGCCATCTCTCGAGCCCCATCAGACTTCTTAACTTTTAACAAACCAGTGGGTACAATTAGTCACATTTTTCAAAGATCAATTTGTCAACTTAAATCAATTGAAATGTTTTTATTTAACTTTTCTCTCATGCATAGATCAATAAGGAATTTATAGATGCATACAAACTTATATAGCGTGAGTATGTGGGAAAATGGCTAATTCATGCTGGGCAGCATAGACATGCATCAAAAAAGGGAATGTCTGCATTAACCTAAGGATGCATCTGTAGTCCTACTCTGTGTCAGAGCACATGCTCTTGCCTAGGGTCCCTTCCTGTAACTATTTTAGAACTTTTGAAATACTTTTTCTTTTTAAAACACACTATCTCAAAATAACAACAACAACAAAAGCAATTTTTTATTCTTTATTTATATAATGTAAATACATTTTAGGAAAACCATGTTTCTAGGACCTTCTGTTTCCATCCACCTCAGCAATTTATAACATCTCAAAGAGCATGAGAATCTTAAGTGGTTTACACAAGCTGGGAAAAGCTAGTTTAAAGTGTTACTTTGCAACATTAATGTATTTTCATTTAAATGTCTGGGACAGTACATGAGCTAAAAGCAAATAAAATAGAAGGCTAAGAATCAAACTTCATTAGGGATCTCCAGTCATCTGAACTTTCCATCCTTGTAGTTATTGAAGGCTAATGTCCGGCTGTAGTTATGGCTGCCACCAGAGGATATACTGGAAGGGCCCTGATAGATGAGGACTCTCAGGGATCTTCGGGAGGAGAAGAATGACAGGAAACAAATGTAGACACGAACTAAAGAGTCTGCTAAAAACCCTGGAGATAGGAAACCCTGTCACTGTCCTAAGTTACTCTGCCACAGCCACTGCTGGCCACTGTGGTGACATTAGTTGAAATTGGGGAAAATAAATAAAGCTAAAAATTTAGTCCACCTACTTCAGTAGACCCATTTCAAGTTCTTGTGTCTACACATAGCAGGTGGATCTGCTATGTTGATGTATTCAGCTACAAAGCTTTGCCATCATTATAGAATGTTCTACTAGATAGTACTACCAGAAAGAATAAAGAGGCATGGACTTACATGGCACTGATACATGTAAGCAGCTAACTAGCACATGAAAATACTGTAGTAAGGACTCAACATATTGAACTATCATGAAGCTAACATATGAATATATACATATATTCACTTTCATATAAATATATATCACTTTCTCCTTGATGTATAAAGCTTGGGATCCAACTTCTTCAAAGATAATATTTTACTTTCAAATATTGGCCTAGTAATATTTGAAATTTTCACTTAATATTCTAGTCTCAAGATATTTAAGTGAAGGAAAATTTTACTCTCTTTCATAGTTTCTTCATATAAGAAGAAGAAATATAACCTCTTAATTTTGATAAGTGATAAACTACAGAAAATAAATGTATAGTGTAATCAAGACAGAAAGGACTATAGGATCAATTTCTGAGGGTCAAATGCTTTATTTTAAGCCTGGATAAGTAAGGCTTAAGAAGAGTCTAAATTTGAAAGGGGTTTTCCTCTTAATTTCCTGTAACTTGGGTGCTGGTTGGCTCCATCTTTCACATCTTAAGTTTCCTCGTCACGACTTTAGAACCTGACAGTGAACTAGAGTATCTAAAGTCTATGTGTAAATTGATATTTATACATGAGTCATATCTCCCAATGAATGTGACTTCGATATTTACATAGACAATACATTGATAGATGGGTGAGCAGGTATTGAAATTTTAAAGCACTTCCTATACAAAACAAATGAACACTCTATAGTTAAAAAGTTTTAGTATACATAGTATTCTATTGTTAAATTTCACTTTATACTTATAAGTCTTGATAGATAGTAGATGATTAGGTGCATTTATATTTTCTCATTGGCTAATGTTCACGACATATATTTTTACTGCTTTGAAAATGGAAAATAGCTCCTGCAGCTAAGAATTCAGCAGAAGTCATTCAATGCCAAACTCAGACGATGTGTTTCCAGCCAGAGCTGTAAACCTCTGTTTACTAGTCTCCATGCAATGCTTGTGCATGGCAAACCATGAATTTCTCTGTATTAGGTGCCACAGTTTTGTTGACCAACTGACTAAATGAAAAAGCCAATATCATTTTGTCGGGACAAGCTCAATGTGCGGATTAGGCTAGCAGAGAATGATCTTACTCTTGGAGTAGCCACTTGGTGCTCATAGGGTTGACACGTATAACAGAATAATTATTCTGTAAATATTTTGTCTGAAAGTACTAAGCAAATCAATGTGAGAGCTACAAAACATTATGTGGCCCCTTCCAAGTAGGTCTTGCCAGCCACAAGGCTGCTCCAGATACCCTCAGGTAACTGCTTCCAGGGCTTCAGAAAAACAAAACAAAACTATGAGCTAAATTCACCTCTCTTTTTGAGGCTAAAGGACCAGTGAATCATGGGAGGCAATCTATTCATGGGAGGCATTTCTATTGTTCAAAGATATGTCCCAAAAGTACTTGAAGAGATAGACAGTCTTCAATGATAAAAGACAGTTCTGCTTCCTGGACCTTATGCACAGTGGTTCAGTTCACATTGCCTTCCATAACCTGACCAACACATGGTAGAGAAGCCTAAGTCAAATTAATTGGAGAAATTAGTGAATCTTTGGGGCCATGTAAGAAATAGCATGCTTTGATGCAGCCACGAGACCCATTAGCTGCCTAAAGCAGCAGCTGTGTATGTGAGCTTCCCAGATCATTCCTGCCTCAGAACAATGAAGCCATTGTTCACGACCTTTTGCACCAATAGTCTATATTGGTATGTCTATGCACCCAGTTTCGGGGGAAAGGTTGCAATAGACTCATAATTTTCAAAAAGAGATGTGACCAAACTCTCCCATGCAGTTCACTATGCACATAAAGTATTTATCACATCGGGTTCCTTTGTTTCTGCTTTCAAAACTGCTAGGTCTATGCCTTTAAAACAGGGGAGTGCACAGAAGCCCTACGATGAAACTGTGAAGTCACTTGCTTTCACATTAGCTGTGTGCACTTCTCATGGATTATAAACATCTCGCTGTGTCATCATGCATTTTTCTAAAGGAGAATGTTCTGGAACACTGACTTTAAGAATCCCTATTTTTAAACATTTGGTGTGTTCCAAATTTGTGGGTATAAATAACACTGAGAAACATGCTTATACATAAATCTGTCTACATGTTTCCTTGAGACACATTTAGAAAAGCCGAAGTGCTCGTTCAAAATATCTTAACTATTTTTAAATCTTTTGAGAAGTATAGTAAAATAACAACAGGCATTCTGATTTATATAGCAACAGAAAATGAAAAATAAATACCCATGCTTTGGAGTATTTGCTGGCAAGAGCTACACACAACGTGGCCAAATCTTCGCTGGGATAAAATTCTTCATTCTCCAGGCGGTGGCTGATCATATGTGACCACCAGGTGTCAGTCTAAAACAGAGCAAGCTGAACTACATCTAAGATGGGAGGCTTCTCTAAGATTTACAGACCTATACATCCTGTTTTTTTTTTCTCCCTGGGCTAATAGGGGATTTGGACCTTGTTAAAAATTCAAAGTAAATAAATAAATAGATGATGGTGATTAAGATAGATGATAGATAGATAGATAGATAGATAGATAGATAGATAGATAGATAGATAGATAGATAGAGATAGATCTGTAATCACCTCTGCAGGTTATCAAGTTTAAAAATGATTATGAGACACAACTAAGGCAATGAGATGAAAACCAAGTCTGCTGAAATGGGAATGAGCCCTCATGAAAGTCTCTGACAGCTTGAAGCTTCATCTTGGCAAGAATATTGTAAAGGAGGTTCTTGATCAGTGAAGGTCCTTCCAACTCTAAGGTTCAGTATGTCCTTCCAAATGAACCAAGGATTATAAACCTAAACTAAGATATCCGAGGGCATTTTTAGGTGACGGTTCTAGGGAAACAGTCACAGAGAGATGCATCATCAGGCACTGCATCCCTGCATTCCTGATGCAGTGATAATGGTTAAGTCAGCAAAATTTCTGGAGTTGATGGGGAATGCAGCTTTGATCGAGAGTGTATTGATTGACTCTCAGAGCAGGACTGAGCATGATGAATTCAGTGGAATCAGAATGTAAGAGCCAAGAACATAGGAAAATACCAAACCATCGCTACACCATGGTTCTACAACCACTTGAGAAAAGCTGATAGTAAGAACATTCCTTTCAATTGCTTTTGGATGCCCAGATTGTAACAACTGAAGTCTACAAAGAGGGTCATGACATTTACTTCATACTCTTCCCTGCCTTCCCTCTTCCTTTTCTTGACTATACACTATCTCATTCTCTGACCTTTGCTCTCTACCTCTTTTTTAGACTCCAATCACAGGAGATGTTAGAAATTTCATGACAAAATTTGTTTGCCAGGATAGTTCAACAAAACACCATAATCTGAATGACCTAAATATTAAAACAATATTTTCATAAAACTCCAGAGGATGGAGTCTAAGGTCAGGTGTTGATGGACTTGGGTTGTCCTGAGACCTCTCTTCCTGGTCTGCAAGTGGCTGTCTGCCTCCTCTGCTATGCACTCACATGGTCTCTGCCTGTGCAGATATATCATGAGTGTCCAACTCCCTCCCTAATGTCCCTAAGGACATTAGGTTGAATTAGGATTTATCCTAACAGACTTGTTTTAATTCAGTCATCTCTTTAAACACTCTATATCCAAATTCAGGCATGTTCTGAGATACGGAGAAATAAAGCTTCAACATGTGAATTGTTAGGAAACAGGATTGATTCTAGAACAGCAGTCTCTACATTTACCCTCTCACTTGCTGGGAAAAGCTTTGGTAATGAGAACAGAGAAGATACAGAGCACTTTGTGGAGAAGAGTGTGTGAGGGACAGACTGAGGGAAATCCAGCAGTGCCAGGAGGAGTGGACATGAATAGAGCACAGGTAAATACTACCTACATCACCAGCTTACTAAAAATAATTTACTCAAGAATGAATGCTTTCTGCCTTTAGTTGTAGGAAAGAGTGGAATGCAGGAATATCAGCCTTGAGGGCAAATGAAAGTGAACATAAACTACATAGGGAAGAAGAGTCTCTCACTACTACAAGGCTGTGACTCAAAAGCCACAGTGCAACTGTGGCCCCAAGTCTGAAAAGTGAAGACACTGAAAGGCATAAAAATCAAACTGTCCCTGGGCATGATGGACACATCTGCAGTCACAGCATGTCATCAGAAGTAGAGGCAAGCAGATTTCTGAGTTTGAGTCCAGCATGGTCTACATAGTGAAAAACCTTAAAAACAACAACATTCTGTTGTGTTCAGTATGAAAGTTGCACTGCATTGTCTTTGCTGAGATGCATCTACTCATTGGCATAGGGAGACAGAAATAACTGCACATTTCCACAGAGCAGAATGAATGAGCTCTCGAGGGTCTTCTCAGCTTCCTTTAAGCTACTCCTATTCTATTGGAAAGAAGATAACTGATCAAATGTGCATATCTGTTCAGGACAAATGCTGACAAGGTAATAAAGGAAAGAAAGAGTGGGTCATAACTCCCAAAAGCTGCCTGTCATTGCTCTTACATTTATTAGCATTTACTAAGATTATTGTTTTATTTAAAAAATACATTTGAATTTTTTTCATATGATATATTTTGGCTATGTTTCCCCTCTCATAATTTTCTCCCAGCTCCTATTTATCTCCCTATTCACACAAATCTCTCTCTCTCTCTCTCTCTCTCTCACTCACTTTCCCTCTGTCCCCCTACCTCCATCCCTCTCTTTCTTAAACACACACAACACCACAACAATAAAACAAACAAACAAAACAAAAGCTTATAGAACAAACAAACAGCAACAAAGCTCCATGCAGTTCATTTTGGATTGGACAACTACTGCTGGGCCCAGAGCCTGGCCTAGAGTGAGGCTGACACATTCAGTGACACTCCATTGGAGAAAAGTGGTTTTCCCTTTGCCAGCAGTTATCAACTGTAAAGAGCTTCTTGGTTATGGGTCAGAGCCTATGTCTACTCCTTCTGTCAGTGCTTGTACCCCATCTGGCTTGTGCATGCTGCCACAGTCTTTGTGAGTTTATGTGTGTCAACCAGAAGCTTCACCCCTACTAACTAACATTCATTATGGTGTTGGAAAGTTCTCTGCACACTACTGAAGGAGAAAGATAACCATCACTATTACCCAGCTACAAATCTTGTGCCCTCCAACAGTGACATGCCTGCCTGCAAGATATATTGATACAAACATGGCACAAATCTTATAGGAATAAACAACTGCTTTCTGGTTAAATTTAACACCTACTCCATGAAATGGAACCCATATCTGTCTGACACTTCTAAAGTGACCAAGATCCTGAAATCAGGATAGCCTAGAGGAAATAGCTAATTATTGATCACTGCCATAATACCATCAGGCATTTGAAGACATTGCTCACATGCATTGTGCCTCTTGATTCTCATAATGGTTGAGGCAATTGAATCATCTGGTTAATGCATACATTTGGAACAAATTAAGATGCATTATATATAATTGAGAGTCAAAAACTTTAATGGACCTGCTCCAAATGACTGATAAACGAAGATACCAACAGCTGAACCACATGCTTTACATTAAAACCCATTGTTCCTTTTACTCTGCCACCATTTATACAATTCTGCAATGTCTTGCCAGGCTTTATGTTTACTGTGGACACAAAGATGCACACATCTTTGTTTTTGCCTTCACAGTTTGTCTAGTGAGCAATGAGGAAATGAGAAAAGCCATAGAAGTTTAGAATTATAGTGGTAAGTCATGAAGATGCAGATCAAAGATGTGCACAGGCATTATTTAATGATACTAAAATTCACTTTGTTTGGAATCCTTTACCTGGTCCCAATTAGCAATGTTTATGGTTTTCCCCTGAAGTTCTTCAGAACTGGATAACATACGAGAGATGACAGCTGGCTGCACCATCCAAGGCTGAGAGTGAACAAAACAAGTGCGACAACGGGATCATTGAGGGTCAGTAAGAGTGGCTGAACCTGGTATGAAAAGCATACAGGTAGACTTAATATATTATATAACATATTGTATGTCATACTATGTAATTGTATATAATATAGAGAATGTATATATGTATATAATGTATACAATGTATAATATAGTTCTGTGTTCTAAGCCACTTTGATTTGTGGCACTTTGATAGAGTCTCCCTACTCAATTAAATACAGAGTTTATAAAACTCTCATAGTAATTTTCTACCTACAAGCTTTCTGTCATGAGAAACAAGTAAACAACTATTTATATAAAAATTTATTTAAAATAAATCATTAGCCTTGTAGGAGCTTCATTTCCCTTCTGGTCCACACCTCCATCTACACTAGTAGATCAGCAGTCGCCACCCACCCCCACTTCACAGCTCAGCTTGCCTTCCAGGAGACCTGCTCTAACCCATGACACACAGCTCCACTTGGCTCCTAGGAGACCTGCTCTAACCTGGGACATTCAAGCTAGCCAACACCAGATGGCGAAAAGCAAGCACAATATCATAATCAACAGAAGCCAATGCTATATGACACCATCAAAACCAAGCTCTCCCACTACAACAAGCCCTAGGTATCCTGAATGGATATCCTGACACACCTAAGAAGCAAGTTTGTGACCTTCAATCCCATCTCATGAAAAGGATAGAGGTCATTAAGGAGGATATAAATAATTCCTTTAAAGAAATACAGAAAAATACAGTCAAACAGGTAGGAGCCCTTAAAGAAGAAACAAATAAACCCTTAAAGAAATACAGGAAAATATAATCAAGCAGGTGAGGGAAATGAATAAGTCAATCCAACACCTAAAAATGGAAACAGAAGCAATAAAAAAAAAAAACACACAAATGGAGGTAACACTGGAGATGTAAAAGTTAGGAAAGAGAAACGGAACTACAGACACAACATACCAACAGAATACAAGAAAGAGATGGAAGGGAGAATTTCAGACATAGAAGATACCATAAAAGAAATTTACACACTGGTCAAAGAAAACATCAAATGTAAAAAGTTTCTAACTCACGGGGTGGTGGTGGCTCAGGCCTTTAATCCCAGCACTTGAGAGGCAGAGGCAGGTGGATTTCTGAGTTCAAGGTCAACCTGGTCTACAAAGTGAGTTCCAGGACAGTCAAGGCTACACAAAGAAACCCTGTCTCAAAAAAAAAATGCTAACTCAAAATATCCAGGAAATTTGAGACACAATGAAAAGCCCTAACCTAAGAATAATAGGAATAGAAGAGGGTGAATTCCCAGTTCAAAGGGCCAGAAATATTGTCAACAAAATCATAGAAGAAAACCTCTTTAGCCTAAAGAAGGGATGGCTATAAACATACAAGAAGCCTACAGAACACCAAATAGATTAGACCAGAAAAGAAAATCCTCCTACCACATAATAATCGAAACACTAAATATACAGAACAGAGAAAGAATATTAAAAGCTGCAAGGGAAAGGGCTGAGTAACATATAAAATTAGACCTCTCAGAATTACACCAATATTCTCAACAGAGACTCTAAGAGCCAGAAGATTCTGGAAAGATGGTTTTGAAGACCCTAAGAGACCACAGATGCCAGCTCAAACTACTATACCCAGCCAAACGCTTAATCATCATAGATGGAAAAACCAAGATATTTCATGACAAAACCAAATGTAAGCAGTATCTTTCTACTAATTCAGCCTACGAAGGATATGAGAAAGAAAACTCTAACACAAGGAGGGTAACTACACTCAAGAAAACACAAGAAATTATACAAACAATAAATTCAAATGAAGAGACTCACACACACAGTACCACCTCCAACAACATAATAGCAGGAACTAACAATAATTAGTCATTAATATCTCTCAACATCAATGTAGTCAATTCACCAATAAAACAACAAGGCTAACAGATAGGGAGGGACACTTAATACTCATCAAAGGAAAAGCCCACAAAGATGATGTCTCAATTCTGAACATCTATGTCACAAATGCAAGGGCACCCACATTCATAAAAGAAACTTTGCTAAAGCTCAAAACACACATTGAAACCCACACAATAATAAGGAGAGACTTCAACACCTCACTCTCTCCAATGAACATGTGATTGGAACAGAAATAAGTAGAGACACAATGAAACTAACAGATTTTATGAACCAAATGGATTTAACAGATATCCACAGAACCTTCCACCCCAAAACAAAAGAATACATCTTCTTCTTAGCACCTCAAAGAATCTTCTCCAAAATTGACCATATAATCAGATACAAATGGAGCCTCAATAGATACAAGAAGAAATAATCCCTAGCATTCTATCAGATCACCAAGGATTAAGGGTATACTTCGGTAACCATAGAAACAAAAGAAAGTCCACATACTCATGGAAATGGGACAATGCGCTACTCAATGATCACTTAGGGAAGAAATAAAGAGAGAAATGAAAGACTTTCTAGAATTCAATGAAAGTGAAGGTACAACATGCCCAAACTTATGTGACACAATGAAAGCAGTGCTAAGAGGAAAATTCATAGCACTAACTGCCTCCATAAGGAAACTGGAAAGATCTCATACTAGCAACTTAACCAAATACCTGAAAGCTCTAGAGCAAAAAGAAGCACACATACTCACAAAGAGTAGACAGCAAGAAATAGTCAAAATTGGGGCAAAAAACAACCAATTAGAAACAAGGTGAACAATATAAAGAAGCAACAAAACCAAGGGCTGGTTCTTTAAGAAAATCAACAATATAGACACTTAGCCAAACTAACTAAAGAGCATAGAGAGAGTATCCAAATTAACAAAATCAGAAATGCAAAGGAAGACATAACAGAAACTAAGAAAATTCAAAAAATCATTTAGTCTTACTTCAAAAGCATAGCTATATTCAACAAAACTGAAAAATCTAAATGAAATGGATGATTTTCTAGACAGATGCCACTTGCCAAAGTTAAATCAAGATCAGGTAAACCAATGAAACAGTTCCAGAGCCTCTGAGGAAATAGAAGCACTCATTAAACACCCCCCCCCAAAAAAAAACCTCCCAACCAATAAAGGCCCAGGACAAGATAGTTAGTTCATAATTCTACTAGACTTTCAAAGAAGAGCTAATGCCAATACTCCTCAAACTGTTCCACAAAATAGAAACAGGAGGAATGCTACCTAATTCATTCTACAAGGTTACAGTTATGTGATATCTAAACCATAAAAAGACCAAAAACCAACAAAGAAAGAGAACTTCAGACCAATTTTGTTTATGAACATTGATGCAAAAATACTTATGAAAATTCTCACAAATCAAATCCAAGAACACATCAAAAACATCATTCACCATGACCAAGTAGGCTTCCTCCTAGGGGTGCAGGGATGGTTCAATATATGAAAACCCATCAATGTAATCTACTGCATAAACAAACTCAAAGAATGTCAAATCACATGATCATCTCATTAGATACTGAAAAAAAAAAAGCCTTCAACAATCCAATACACCATCATGTTAAAAGTCTTGAAGAGATCAGGGATTCAAGGCACACACTTAAACATAATAAAAGCAATACACAGCAAACCAATAGCCAAGCTCAAATTAGATTTAGAGAAACTTGAAGCAATCCTACTAAAATCAGGGACAAAACAAAGCTGCCCACTCTGTCCCTATCTATTCAATATAATACTTGGTGTTCTAGCCAGAGCAATAAGACAACTAAAGTAAATCAAGGGGGATTTGGAAAGGAAGAAGTCAAGGTATCACTATTTGCAGATGATATGATAGTATACATGTGATCCCCGAAATTCTACCAGAGAATTCCTACAGCTGATGAACAACTTTAGTAAAGTAGTTGGGTTCAAAATTAACTCAAAATAAATCAGTAGCCCTGCTTTATAGAACTGTTAATCTGATAACAAAAATTTGGAAAAAATAAGCTGAGAAAGAAATTAGGGAAACAACACTCTTCACAATAGCCACAAATAATATAAAAAATTTGGTGTAACTCTAACCAAGCAAGAAAAATCTGTACAAAAAGAACTTCAAGTCTCTAATGAAAGAGATTGCAGAAGACATCAGAAAATGGAAAGATCTCCCATGCTCATGTATTGGCAGGATTAACATAGTGAAAATGACCATCTTTAAAAAAAAAAAATTATTGCATTATGATGAGAAAAGTTACATGATTTCAATTTATCTGAACTTGTTAACATTTAAAAACATATTTCAATTAAATATAATTGAATCACACTTTTGTTTCCCTTTTGTACTACTGCTCCTCCCAGAGACCCCCCTTCAATACCTACAATATCTTTTTTGTCATACTCCTTAAAATTTATAAAATATTATAACAATAAAATAAGTATTGTATTATAAAAGCTATTTGATATAAAACAACAATCAATTTAACAGTCTTATGTAGGTGCTTGTCTACAGCAATAGTGAAAATACATTTTGCTCAATGTAAATTTTAAATAGCTCCAAATATATTAACTGTATACTTAAAAATAATACATCACTACTAGTATTTTCTTAAATGAACATGAATATATAAAGTCTTTTTGTATGTTTTGTATTTAGTATAGTTTAAAATCTTGGCTCTTAATATGGTACAAGCCAAAAACAAGAACAATATTTAGACATTCGGTTTCATTGTAATAAGGCTATATTTCAATGATCCTCAAATCACCAAAGGATTTTACCTCCATCATAGCTAAGCTGAGAGTTGACAGTTCAGCTGCACCAAGAAATGAATTGTAGGCTCGATTTTTGGATACAGACTTCCTGCTATGGTCAAAGCTATTTGACTTGAGTGAGTAACTTCATTCTCAGCCCACAGACAACAGGTTACATTAATTTAAGAAATGGTGTAGGTATTAAGATGGTCTATCCATAAAGTCATTCGCCAACTGTTTCAATGAACAATGGTTCTGCTTGGAGGGTGGCACAGCCATTAGGTGAGGGTAAGAATTTGGTTCATTAGCTGTGATAATTTGGAAAACCATTCATCTCAGAGAAAGAGTAACTTACAAAGTCTTCTTCAAACTTGATACAAGAGTTACAAATGTAACAAATGTGTTACAAAGCACTCAGTCTCACTTTGTTGTTCTCTTAAAAGCCACCTCCCTAGTTAATCATCTATGATTCTTTTGGGTATATAAGTACTTTTGAAATATATAAGCTGTTCTGAAAACCATAGTATAGTGTAAAAACATGAAATAAACAATACTACTAATAGAAAGGCTGAGATAGGAGAATCAAGATTTCAAGACCCTTACATTGTACACAGCCAGACACTGTCACAAACATACAAGCTGACAGTGTATATAGATTGTACAATGTTGGACCTATTTCTCGAATTACCAAATTAGAGAGAGCATTGGATGATAATCAACAAATTTCCAATTCCTCATATTATTGGATTTCAAT
>NW_022196905.1:83643947-83655241 GCF_008632895.1 Mastomys coucha
CAATGTATACCCTTTCCCAAAAAGAATTGCATAAGCTGGAGAGATGGTTCAAAAACCTGAAGCGTGGCAGTAAATGGGAGAGCTTACCCATGTATGATGTGCGAAACAATGTGTTCAGCAGTGCAGTGAGAACAATGAAACTCTATGGATACAAATAAAAACATTCAGAAGTCAGCTCAACAACATAACCATTTAGCAAAAGACCATCAACTGCTTCTGTCCTAGTCCTTATATGATGTCCCTAGCCATGGGTTTGGGACATGTTCACTGTGCCAGGCAAAAATCACTTTCTGAGGATCAGGTGGGTGGCTACCCCAAAAAAACAGTCTTCCCACTACTGTGCCAGGGGGCATGCTTGTATTTTAGCATCCAGAGATCTGGTGTTTGGTAAAACCAGTGAGGTCTTGTTTCTCCCAGAAGCCTGCATAGCGCCATCTGTGCCTATGAAAGCTAGCCAGCAGGGAGAACATTTCCTGATGCTCAAGATGATAAATAAGATGATATTCAAGAAGTTGGGGGCCCAGCCGGCCACTGAGGAATGGATAAAGAAAATGTGGGGTTTGGAAGATGGGATCAGTTTGTCAAATGGCAACCACACAAACATGAGTACAGCTACGTCAAAGGCAGCTACATTGGCCTGTACTCTAGCTGCATCACCTTGAGGGCAAGAGATGTGGCAGAGACCAGTGGTTCCCTGGAGTTCACTGACCATTCAGCATGGCCAGCGGAAGCTCCAGATAGTGTCATGGATTGACAAGGTCTGCTCAGAACACTATCCCCGACAGACCGGAAGGAACCGGAGTCACTGGGCTGGCAGAGTTCCTGTGTGCCTGGTCCTGCTGGACCCAATTACTCCCAGTGTTGGGACAGATGTTGGTTCCTGCTCACCTCTGATCCTGGGTGTGTCATAGCACCTGGGAGTGGAGATTCCTCTGGGTGTTGTGGGACTGGCTTAGGAGCTTGCGCTCAAAGTCTGCTCTGGTCCCCACCCAAGACAGACCGGAAGGAACCCGAGTCACTGGGTGGTGGAATTCCTGTGTGCCTTGTCCTACTGGTCCCAGTTACTCCCGAAAATGGCCGTCTTATCAAAAGCAATTTACAGATTAAATGCAATTCCCATCAAACTTTTAACACAATATTTCACAGACCTTGAAAGAGCAATTCTCAATTTCATATAGAAAAACAAAAAACTGAGAATAGCAAAAACAATCCTGAACAAGACAAGAACTTCAGGAGAAATCATTGTCCCTGATTTCAAGCTGTAGTACATAGCAATAATGATGATAAAAACAAACAAACAAAATAAAACAAAACACACAACCAAAAACCACATGATATTGGTACAGATACAGGCATGTCAATCAATGGAATAGAATCAAAGAGCCAGAAATAAACCCACACAACTATGGACACTTGATTTTTTGACAAAGACGCCAAAAATCATACAATGGAGAAAAGAAAGCATCTTGAACAAATGGTGCTGATCTAACTAAATGTCTGCATGTAGAAGAATACAAATAGATACAAACCGGAGATGGTTCAGGGAGATGGAACCTGAAGAGACCACCTCCAGTAGCTAGACAGGACCCCCAGTATGGGGATGGGACACCAATCCACCTACAAAACTTTTGACCCCAAATTGGTCCTATCTAAAAGAAATGTAGGGACAAAGATAGAGCAGAGACTGAAGGAATGGCTGACCAGTGGCTGACCCATCTTGAGACCCATCCCATGGTCAGGCACCAACCCTTCATATGATTAGTGATGCCATGTTGTGCTTACAGACAAGATCCTCTGTCCTCTGAGAGACTCTACCAGCAGCTGACTGAGACACATACAGATGCCCACAGCCAAGACTGGCCAGAGGTCAGGGAGCCCTGTGGAAAAGTTAGGGGAAGGATTGAAGGCCCTGAAGAGGATAGCAACCCCAGGAAAACAAACAGCATCAGCTAACCTAGACTCCTAGGATCTGCCAGAGACTGGGCCACCAACCAGAAGAGCATGCATGCACTGGCTGGTCTGAGGCCCCAGGTGTATTTAGCCTGGCTCCAGTGGGAGATGATGCACCTAATCCTGCAGAGGCTTGATGCACCATGGTGGGGGGGGAGGGGAGTGTAATGCAGGAGTAGGGGCCACCCTCTCAGAGGCAAAAGGGAAAGGAGGAACCCTCTAAGGGGAATGAACCTGGGGTGGGGGGAGCAACATTTGGGATGTTAATACATAAATAAATTAAAATTAAAAATTAAAGGTAAAATAAAAAATAAAAGTCTTCTCCATAAGGAACAAAAACACTAATTGAATTTTTCTCTCGTAATAAAATAAAAATCTGAATGGCATGGAAATTAAGTCAGAAAGGAAGGGAAAGCTAAGATGAAATGGTTGGGTGAAGAACTTCAGTGAAGTTTGAATAAATGTAGAATTTCAGAGATAGGATAGTTGTGTGTGATTATATATATATGGTCATGAGGACAGAAGGTTGGGGATGAGGCTATTAGGCAACTTGGAAGCCAAGATGGTAGATTATAGACTGACATCACCCACACTCATGGTATGAGAAGGTGTCATGGAAATGCTGAGACCACAGAGAAAGCAAGGGACAACCAACCTGAAGGACACCAAAGAATCTGATGCCCTGTGCTGTTAGGAATCTCAAAAAGGGGAAGGATTTTGCTAGAAAAATGAGAAGTATACAAATTTTTTGGAACAATTGATGATGTCTGACCATGGATAGAAACTCAACAGGACGTCCAGGCTCCATGGGGAAAACTGTAAGAACAGTGCCTTTCAAGAGAGCTACTGCAGGAGAATGGTCTTGAACTTGAATTATGCAAAAGACTATAAACATTATAATCTGCATCACTGAAGTAATTGAGGCCAAAAGAGAAATTGGAGGTTGGCTTACCAAAGTACACCTCAACTGTGAAGAAGGAATTATAGATATGTAGTTCAATCTCATACCATAAAAGCCAACTCATAAGATTTTACCTTAAATTGAAGGTGTATCCCCTGTCTTCAAGATTACTGTGATTGCACAGAGTGGATACAAAAGAATTCAGAGACATAATTGCTGACGAGACATTGTCTCAAGTGTGTAGATGCAGCAATTATTTTAAACCCGCATAAGCTAAACTCCCATTTCTTCCTTCCTTCAGATTCCAGTACAAAGGAGCCTTTTGCCGAAAATCGAGCTCATATGGTTGCTATGAATATACACTGACAAGCTGCATACAGAATATCATAAAAAATAGGTCAGAATAACAGAAAGCACATACTTCACAAGACGAAAAAAAAAGGCATACAGCGGGATGTGAATGCATACCTACACTCTTAGCATTTGGAAGATAGAGGTAAGAGCCAACCTAGGCTACATGAAACCCTTGTCTCAAAAAATATATGTCACAGTAATAAGTATGTGTTTACTACATATCATTTTGTCCCTTAACTTTGAAAATATTGCCATCTCTCTCTAAGATCAAAAGAGGGGAAAGTGTGCCTTTAAAAGTGAGGCACAGTTCCTTGACACACTGCTTAGTCATTTAGAACCTTCTATCTAGGCTATGAGGAGTACAGCATCACTCTACACTGGGGACTTAGAACCACATGACTGAACAAAGGATGCTGCTACCATTCCCCCCTCTCCTTCTTCTTTGAAAACCCTGGTCAGGAAGGCTAAAAGCAAAATGATCTGGAGAGTGCTCACTGCAGGGGGAGAGGCTGCCTGGGTTTGGCAGGTTGTCACCCTGGTATTTATTGCCTGAGGAGAAGCAGCTAGATAAATGTTGAACAGAGCTCCACCAACTATGACAGATCTCTCTGGTTATTAATTGGAGAGCTCATAAACACAGGTATTCATTGGGGTTGCAGTTTTTTTTTTTAAGAATTAAAAATAAGTTGCTAATTAAGTACATGCAAATTATGTGATTGAGGGGCATACCTGGGGCTATTAATGCTTCATTTTTTTAATTAGATGAGAACTACTTAAAGTGAAATAACTAAGTCTGAACAGTCCCTGCAACTCACCTCGAAGCTTTTACATGTATTTTTCTGAGGTCAAAACAAATTAATCTAGAGGTGACATTTAATAGACCACTTCTAGATGATTCTTACAGTTTACTACTCCATCTCTGTTGGTTAATTTCTCTTTGGTTCACAGTTTCCGTCTCCTCTTACTTTTGTGTAATATTTTAATGTCAGAGGAAACTATTACACAACAGACCTCCATCTATGAGCCATGGTACACACATACACACATAGATAAATGTAAGCAAAAACTCTTCCACTCCTTTCTAGGAGTTTGCACTCCTCAGTAGAGATGACGAAGAAAACAAGCATATAAAACCTGCCAGAGTGTACCTCACATCTAAAGAGCATAACCCAGAAAGCTCATGATGTAACTGCAGGAAAGAGAAGAAAGAAAGGGCCGGGGGAGGGGAATAATCTTCTCTTTCTTTTTCTTTTTTTTCCAAGTGGCAGCATTACCATCTAGACTAACAGATCTCACATCTATATAGATTGTTCTAAACAAATTCTGCTGCCTTCCTTTTTTATAGGTGGCTGTATAATATTATTTCACTCTGAAAGCAGGAAGAAGTTTACTGGGCATGAGTCTCTATAACTGCAGCATGCTATCATCTGGTAAGGACACGCAGAACTCTGAAGTACAGAGAACATGTGCCAAGACCTCAGGGTACGCTGAGCTCTGTTTTGGTTCTGTCCGCTGAAGAGCGGATGATCCTGTCGGGTATTTAACCTCTATCAACCTGCATAGCTCCACCTGCCAGGTGATAGAGATCTGAATATATAAGCTGCTTTTTGTGATGACTCTTAATGACTTCATCACTGGAAGTTAGGCTCCCAGCTTGAGCATGTAAACATGTCTAGGCCCGTTTAGTCAACTTCTGCAGCAGTCTTTCAGGCCCTGCAGAAGAACACAGGTGTCACTTAGGAAACCCCGTCCCTGCAGAAGTGAAACCCTGACTCCCAGGCCAACAAAGATCAGACATTTGAAAGCATAGCATGTTTATTGTCCTATCTACCTCCTGATCTCATGTTGGAGTTCGATAGAGTTGAGTAATTATTTAAATTAGTTTAATTAAATTTAAATATAATTAATAAAACTTGAAAATGTGAGTTCATTAAAAGAAAACATTAAAAAGTATAAGGTCAAACTATTTTTGCAACCTTTCTAACAAGCTCTGACAAATGGAAAGTGAGCATTTAACAGTTTACCCCCTTCATAGCAGAATTTTGGCCCTGAGAGTCCTCCAATGTCTTTGCTTGTGCTAGTAAAGTAAGGGTAAAGCCACGCAGAGACTGATAAGCCCTCAGAGCAGTAGTTGCACCAGGTAAGATCAGATTATACCCATCAGGAGTACGATTGACGTAGACGTAGTACTTCTTGAGTTCTGCTGATGTTTCCTAACCCTTGAAAGACTGACAGGGAGTGGAGTATGAGTGCACACATGCACAGTGTACACATTTTGCTTTTGATGACCCAGCATGTTCTTCTCCTTCTTCTAAATCCTAAATCTACTCTGGATAAAATTCACCCCCTATTTTCAGTCTTTGTGGTTTGGACACAGTCAACCCACCTGTGGGGAAGACAGGACTCCTAAAAAGTCCATTTGATTTCATCTATTCCCTTTCGCCCACAAGTGTGCTATGGGTGACACAGGCCAAAAGTCAGAACACAGTCTGAAACAAGGAGACTTTCCCATGACTCTGGTATAAGTCACAATCTGCACCAGGGTGGCCAACCAGAAGAAAAATAGGAGCCTTCAGTGTCAAAGTCACACAAAGCAAAAATGAGGAAGAGGAGAGGAGGAAGAGAGGGAGGGGAAAAGAGGGGAGAGAAGAAGGAAATAACAGATTTGAGTGGCTAAGAAAAATCACGTATCAAAACAACACAGTACAGAGAGGAGGAAAGCCTTTGTGAAACTACGTAAAACTTAGAGTGAAGGCTAAGCTTTGATGTTCACACATCCTCCCTCTAAGGTACTGAGATGAAAGCTAACCAGGTTCTGTCTATGGGAGTGAACTTGGTTTGTCTCACTCTTGGCTACTATTGAAGATCCAATAGTAAAGTTCCATCATGAGAGAGATAATGTCTATCCAGTGAAAAGGATTGTCCTAAAGGTTACAGTGTATAACTCTATCGGATATTAGCCAGGTCCCCCCAACTCCAACTAGCAATTTTACCTTACAATGTCTTTGTTAAGTTGCCTGTAAATTCCTAGCTTCTCAAAGGATTTTTCGAAAGTTATGCTGTCTTTTGAGTTGTCTCATTAATAGATAAAGGAGACAAAATCTTTGAAGTGGTTTTAGTTTGTGTTTGTCTCATAGTAATGGTTTCTTTAAACTGTCCTTCAAAATAAGTTGAGTTCCTGTTTCATACTTGGATCTTATTAGCATTACTGTGCCATCCTTTGAGCTGATTTCCAGTTCTTTCTAAGTCCACCTAAGCTGGGTTCCTATGTCTTACTTCTCCAACAGTGATGATCAGTCCCAATGAATGTAGAAACAAGGGGAGGGGGCTTTGAGGACAACCTGTGTGGATAGCCTAGCAGTGCTGGGGAAATGAGGAAATGTCAAACAGAGGATTTTTCATCTTCACTTCTGCCAGTGCTCCCAAAAGCACAGATACTGTGTATTCCACTGCACACCCATAACCACCCCTTCACACACACACACACACACACACATACACACACACACAGCGTAGCACCATCAGGGCTACAAAAGTGGTCTCCAAAATGAAGTCTTTGTGGACCAGGATAGACCATTAACTCTAGTCCATGGGAAGGAGTTGGAGTAGCTAAACAACTTGTATATCAGAGGATGGGGTGCTGTAAGATATCTCCTGGGAGCATTCATCTCATGGGCAACATTATAATCATAGTTGCCTTTTTTCTACCTGGAGTTAGAAGGCACAGTTAAGAACCATGAGGCATGGGGCACACAGTTCTAAATAATTGCCGCTTTGATAGATAATTGGAGGTTCAGTTTCTGCATTGGGTTTGCCTGTGTTTCCTGGAGTTGTTGGTATGAGAAAGGCATGAATACCCTGTTGGTTAATATGGAACACAAGAAAGCTGCTGTGAAGGTTTTAAAGACTTCAACCTAAGGAAATTCCCTGAAGGTTACATGGACCTCAGAGAAAGCACTCAGAGGGTTCTAAATAGATGCTCATTGAAAAACAGAAGGGGATACAGCAGCCAGAGGGACATGAAGGGGATGCAGCAGCCAGAGGGACATGAAGGGGATGCAGCAGCCAGAGGGACATGAAGGGGATACAGCAGCCAGAGGGACATGAAGGGGATGCAGCAGCTAGAGGAAAATTCCTTCTCTCTGGTAATGGTCTTGTGTTGGTATCACTGAATTCCTCAGCCTCTGACTTGACCTGCACATAGTAAGTTCTGTGAAGCTGTATTTGGGACCTCCCCCAGTCTCAAGTAGGCTGAACCAGTACTTGTCCTTGCCACAAGCAGCTAGCCCACCTAGGGTAGAGTCTTCCCCCTTAGGGGAGGTCTATTGTTCAGTCAAGTCTGCAAATTCCCTACAGGAGTCACCCTTGTTAAGCTGCTTCACCTGCCTTTGGGACAAAACAACAAGATGCTACTGAGGCCACAAGATCCTAGCATAGTGGAGGATGGGTTCCCTCCCTATATATTCTCAGACTCTGAAATACACATTGGACCTTGATCGGAACCTTTTAACTTGGTCTGGTTATTTCTCTTGCAGTCTGATTCCCCTATTTCCCCTCAGGTCCCTTCCTCTCTTACTGGAACCCAGTTTGCATAGCTGCTGGCAGCTGTGTGTGTGTGTGTGTGTGTGTGTGTGTGTGTGTGTGTGTGTGTGTGTATGGGGGGGTAGGGGTAGAAGGAGAGAGGGAGAGGGAGAGAGAGGAAGGCTATAAAGAGTTTAAGAGGCCACATCAGAGTTCAAGGAGTTACAAAGATACATGACTGAGAGGTTGAAGCAGGAAGCTGATGGGGATATAGAATAGTCTCTGCACGGGTCTGATAACTAACTCTGCTGGAGACACTACAGTAAAGTCAAACCATAGGACAACAGCTAATGTAAGTAAGTCTCATGGTCAAGTTGAGTTGGAGCAAGTTGAGGGGCTACCAATGGTGTCAAGATGAGGACCAAAGACCAAGTCAGTATGAGTAAACAGGCAAATGTATGGGTGCCAATTAGTGAGGGCCATGTCAATAATGAGACCAAGCCAGGATAGTACAGAGTTCTCAGCCTGTCAATCTCCTGAAACATACATTATGTGGTCTCATGATTGATCAGTGGAGACCACTGTCATCAGTGTGTGTGTCCTCTTCTTCAGTGGGGCCCAGGTGAGGAAGGTACACCTATTCCTCAGCCTGGTATGGTAGGTAGTTCTCAGGCCTGGTTTTCCTGATGTGGTTTTCATACACCCACATGCTCCCATGTCCCTAGAGTCCCAGCTTACTCTGATAGATTTTTAGGGTGGCATGCTTTCTACTCTAGCAAATAGTTACTATTAGTCCATGGCTCCGGTGCTGGATGTATGGTATTGTTTACATGTCCAGCAAGGTACAGAACAGCCTAGACATGCATTGCACTCAGGATAGAGTCAAATGCTGCTTGTGAAATGGAGTCCCTTGGGGCAAGTGATACATACAGAGAGGTACACAAAGACACACACACACACACACACACACACACACACACACACACACAAACAGTGTTTCATACAATATGGAGTAATTTAGAGCAAGACACAACTTGATCTCAAAAGCATCACTCCTGCCAGACCAACATAACCATTATGTATCCACAAAGTCTTCCTATTTCCTATCATTAAATGAAGATTTTTACATTAGGTTAAATGTTTCTCAAGTGGGGTCACATTATACATTTGGCATTACAGAGATAGTGACAGTTTTCTTCCTACTAATGTGTTAACTAACACATTAAGCAGTACCTTTACATTAAGAGCAATGCGGTAACATGGACAGATACTCAGCCTCTTGGTACTTCATTCCCAACACCAGTCAGGACTTACACAGATCACTGGCAGCCTTGGTGAGGAGCAGTAGACTTTCCACCCTTAGTTGGTTAATATCCACATCTCTAAAATCTCAGCAACTGCATCCACAGGTACCAGACACCAACTGAAGAGCCACTTTGTGACAGGCCAGGGTTTTCTGACAGAAAAGCCTCAGAAGCTGTCGCATTCCTTAAGCTCTGTCACTGATTCTGGCAGATGTGCTATCAGGGAACACAAATGTCACTACCAGCTGGGTCATCAGGCTCGGTGGGACAGGGCAGGGCAGAGCCACAGAGTCTGTCCGAGAAACTTTGGAGATCTTTTCAGTGATAGATAGCCAGAACAGAACTAATCAGTTTTATTAGATTTTGGAAGGAAATCACCGATAAAAATTTATTTTGTAGCTATTTAAACCCAGAAAGAAACCTTTCCTTGGTGAGTCAACAGGACAGTGAAACAAACTGCTTCAGGATTTTGGGTGTTGGTCTGTCCCATCCCTAAAGTGATCATATGTTGGTCTGTCCTATCTCTTAGCTGAGCATTTGATAACTGTATCTCTTCCCTTCCAGATTGGGCCCTATGAGAACTAATGATGGAGGATCAGGATTCTCTCTTTCTGCCCCATCATGCCCTGGCCTCACGTTCATCCCCTGCCCCTAAGCCACAGTTAGAAGCATCCCTTCTACTCTGACAAATGCCTACCTTTGGATCCAAACTCAAAGGATTAGACTGCAACCATTTTCTATTAGTATACCTTTCTAATCCTTTTGTAAATCTGTCAATTCCTGCCCAGAAAACACCCATGTATACGTTGGGTTTTCCTCTCTCTTAGTACCAAGAAAAACCTCAGTAGTGAAAATGCCACCAAGAGATAGGCTTACAGGCAAGCCTATAGGGCATTTTCTTAATTAGTGATTGGCGAAGAAGAGCCCAGGCCATGGTGTGTAGTGCTGTCCCTGGACTGGTGATCTGTAAGAAAGCAGGCTGAGCAACCCATGTGGAGCAAACCACTGAGCAGCACTCCTCACAGCTCTACATCAGCTCCTGACTCAAGGTTTCTGCCCTGATTGAGTTCTTGTCTGATTTCCTTCACTGATGATGAGTAACATGGAAGTAGAAGCCAAATAAACCCTTTCCTTCCCAAGTTGCTTTGGTCATGAATATATTAAACCATCTTTCCCAGAGACTGTGGTAAAATACCCTGACAAAAACAATTTATGGGAAAAAGGGTTTGTTCTGGGTATAATTCTAAGGTACAGTCATGACTGGGTAATAATGGCGGCAGGAGGTTGAAGCATGTGGTTACATCATATCCACTTCACTCTTCATCTGTAGGACCCCATTTGGTATAGATCCATGCAGGCTCTGTGCATGGTGATTCATTCTCTGTGAACCCACAAGTATGTCAATCCTACTTTATCTAGAAAGCCTTCTTCTCTTGGCGTCATCCTCTTCCTCTGCCTTTTACACTCTGTCTTCCTCCTCTTCTGCAGGGGTCCCTGAACCTTGACGGGAAGGATTTGGTGGAGGTATCTTAAATAGGAGTTGAGTGTTCCAAGGTCTCTTACTCTTTGCATATTGTTTGGCTATTGGTTCATATTTGTTTGCATCCACTGCAGGAGGAAACTTCTTTGATGATGGCTGAGCAAGACACTAATTTATGGGCATAATAGAATGTCATCTTGAAAAACTACACCCTAGAAAAAGCAAGAAGGACCACAGCCAATCCCACAACACCCAGAGGAAGCTCCACTCCCAGGTGCTCTGACACACCCAGGATCAGAGGAAGAAAAATATTGGCTTTTCCAAATGAAGAAAATATGACAGAACTCACTTCAATACCATATGATGACGTAGTGAGGGTCATATTCACCAGCGCTTACTCCTACCATTTGAAGTTCATGGCAGGAACAAGGATCCCAGTCACAAAGGAACATCAGGACCATACAGGTAACTATGAAGCTCTCACATTGGATGGCTTCCCATTTCTCTAATGTTATAAGAAATGTAGGGATATGTCTTGGCTAGTTTTTTTAAATTGGACAACATGGGAAAAGGGAAAAGAATTTCTTCCCTTATATTGGCCTGTGGAGATATCTGTATCACATTTTCTTAATAGCTAATCAATGTAGGAGGATCCAGCACACTGTGGGTAGTATTATCCCTAGAGAAGTGATCCTACACTGTAAAATAAATATAGCTGAACAAGTAACGGGAGCAATCCAGTAGGCAGCATTCCTCTATGGGCTCTGCTTCGTGTGCCTGCCTT
>NW_022196905.1:83656051-83660485 GCF_008632895.1 Mastomys coucha
AAAAAAAAAAAAAAAAAAAAAAAAAAAAAGAATGTCATCTCAAGTCATTTTATTGCTACATTCTTTCAGTAGAACAATAGTTTGTTTCTTTTATCCCTAGGTCCCTAGACTATCTAATTTCAGGCTCCGAGTCACTCAAACAGTATTGGGTATGAGAATAGGTTCCATCTCGGGGAGTGGGATTTAAATCAAATCAGATATTGGTTGGCTACTCCCACAAGCTTTGTGCCACCATTGTGCTATCTAGTGTATCGTATAGGCAGGACACCATTGCAGATTTAAGGTTTTGTAGTTGTGCCAGTATTTATGTTTCTTCTTTGGTAGCATGCAAAGTGCCACTCTGTACCAAAGAGATGCTACCTGTAGGGATGAAGAGCATGTGCTTGACTTCTCCATGTTCAGTGAGTTGTGTCACTGTCATCTTCAGCAATAGGGGCTTGCTGTCAGTTTGTGGAGAGCAACCTGTAGTTGAGACAACAGTCAAGTTTGCTTGAAGGTTCCCATGGGACTCTTTTGGCCAACAACTAATTCCTTCTATTGGAACCTTTATTAGATGACAAGAGTTAGGGCTCTGTCTCCCCTATTATTTCATTTAGATCACTTTTATATATGTGTATGTTTTAGGAAGATCTACTGCACTAGATTTCTATACAACACTTCAAATGTCCCTTCATTTTATCAGTCTTTTCTCATAGTCTCTTTTTTTTATCCCCTTCCTCCCTCCTCCACCCCACTTAATCTTCCTGTTCTAGCATCCCCTTCCCTTTGATCCATAAGTATCTATTTATTCTATTTCCCTTTCCTAGAGAGATATATATCTATCCCAACTTCTAGAGTTCTTTATACCTAACCTCTATAGTTCTATAGAATGTAGCTTGCATTGACTTAAGTAAGAGGTGTTCTCTAGACATAAATAAATATGTCATATTTGTCTTTCTTGGACTAGACTACATAACTCAGTATGATTTTTTTCTAGTTCCACCCATCTACTGAGTAATATTCCATTGTGTAATTGTACCATTATCACTATCCAGGAAAATCTAGGTTTGATGTCTTACTATTACAAATAGCATAGCAATTAACATGGTTGAGCAAGTATCTCTGTGGTAGCATCAAGCATCTTTTGGGTACATACCCAAGAGTGGTATAGCTGGACCTTGAGGTAGTTTGATTCTCATCTCCCTAAGGAACTTCCACACTGATTTCCATAATGGCTGTAGAAGTCCTGCCAGCAATGGATGAATATTCCCCTTTGCTCTACACCCTCACCAGCATCCACTGTCATTTGTTTTATTGATCTTAGCCAGTCAAGCAGGTTTAAGATAAAATCTCAGAGTACTTTTTATTTGTATCTCCCTGATGACTAAGGATTGAACACCTCTTTGAGTGTTTCTCAGCCATTTGAGTTTCCTCTTTTCAGAATTCTATATTTAGATATGTACTCTATTTTTAAATTGGGTTATTTATTTCTTGGATACTAGCCCTCTATTAGATGTCTAGTTGGTAAAGAATGTTTTCCTATGTTGCCACTTTGTCCAAAAGATAGTGTCCTTTGCCTTACAGATGTTTTTTTTTTTGATTTCATAGTTTCCATCTATTAATTGTTGATCTCAGTGCCTATGCTGGGCATTCTGTTCAGAAAGTCTTTTTCTGTGCCAATGAGTTCAAGACTATTCCCTCTTCCTTCTCTATTGGGTTTGGTTTATCTAGTGTTAGGCTGGGGTCATTGATCCAGTTGGACTTGAGTTTTGTGTGGGATAATAAGTATGGATCTATTTGTACTCTTGCACATGCAGCCACTCAGTTTGATAAGCACCATTTGTTGAAGATCCTGTCTTTTTTTTCCATTTGTATTTCCGGCTTCTTTAAAAAAACAAACAAACAAACAAACAAAAAAAACAGGTATCCAGGGATGTGTGTTTTTATATCTGTGTCTTCAATTTGATTCTATTGATCAATGTGTCTCTTTTGTGCCAATGTCATACTGTTTTTATTACTATAGGTGTGTAGAACAATGTGAGAACTAGGATGGTCTTTGATTATACAGGATTTGTTTTAGCTATACTGGACATTTTGTGTTTCCATATTGAAAACTGCTCTTTCCAAATTTGTGAAGAATTGTTTTGGACTTTTAATGGGGGCTGTACTGAATCTCTATGTTGCTTTTGGGAGGATGACCATTTTTACTATATTGATTCTACCAATCAATGAGTATGGAAGATTTTTATACTTTCTAATATCTTCTTGTTTCTTTCTTCAATGCCTCAAAGTATTTACCATATAAATCTTTTCCACATGCTTGGCTAGAGTTATCCCAAAAATATTTTATATTATTTGAGACTATTGTAAAAGGTGTTATTTCTCTGATTTCTTTCTCCACCCATTTATTTATCATTTGTACATAAGAAGGCTACTGATTTTTTTAGAATCAATTTTTACCCTATTACTTTGCTGAACATGTTTAGTTTCCCATTGGAATTTTTAAGGCTACTTATATGTACTGTCATATTACCTGCAAGTAAATATTCTTTAACTTCTTTCTTCCCAATTTTTATCCTCTGATCTCCTTCAGTTGTCATATTGTTCTAGCTAAGACTTCAAGCACTATATTGAATGGCATATAGAGAATAGACAACTTAGTTTTATTCCTGATTTTAACAGAATTGCTTTGAGTTTAAGATCACTTTCTTTTTTATTCCATCTGACAAAAGACAAGGCAGATTAGTCATCCTGGATAATGGGATATTATTTTTGGCTGTGCTTTGCCTCACCAGGGAAGACCAATGAAGATAATAGGAGGGGAGGGTATTTGTAGATTACCATGAATCTGAGAACTTGGGAGATAGACTGGAAAATCACAAGGTTTGGACAAGCCTAGGCATAATAAGTCCTAGGCAACCTTCAGCTATATAACTAGACCCTGAATCTATAAATAAAACTTAAAAAACAAAACAGAAAGAAAGATAAAAGCCACAAAAGGTTGATGAGTAAACCTGTTTCGGTAGAATGGACTGTTGGAGCTTAAAAACTTTAAGATTGGACTCACAATAAAGGGGAAAAGGAATGTGATTAGATACTCATTTCAGGGTCAAATATCAGAGGCTGGTGAAGAACAGAATAGAAAATGATCCATGAGGTAGATACCTGGAAGCCATAGAAATCAACAGAGGATAAAGCCATCTCTTGGAAGTGAAGCTGTGTTCCCACCTTTAAAAGAGAGAGAAGATGAGGTTAGGTTGTTTGCTAATGTTGAGGAATCCAGTGTTGTATTGATAACTGAAGGGGAAAGATTTACAGATAGGATTAATGAAAGAAGGGACTGCTGGGCACTGGTGAGGAGGAAAATGAAATTATAGTTGAAGCTGTAGGAGGTTTAATGAATGGCTCTTGTTGAAAAATTGCAAGGAAGACATGCTTATTGAGCAGAATTAAGTCTTCATTTGATTCCTTTAGAATTGGAAAAGGGAACCTTGATGGCATCTAAGTAGAATCTTGGAAGAGAGAAGCTGGGAGAAGGTATGAGTAGAATTTAGTCTATGGCAGAATAGTACTTACTTCTCAGGCATGTCTAGTAAGACAGAACACTGGTTGGGATTACCCAACTCTCACCCATTATCTCACTCTGGGCAATATTCTAAGCTGTTGTGCTAGGTGATTTACTAATTTAAGTGGCTAGTTTTAGATCTAGTTTTATATTCAGTGAGTGTGCATGTGTATGCATTCATGCAAGAGGCCGAAGTACAGATTATAAGAGTTAATATTCTTCTAATGTGGATCCTTGGTATTGAATTTATTTTCCTCCTGAGCCATCTCACCAGCCCTGATTCAGTCTTATTTCTAAGGAGTAAATAAGAAGCTAAATTATTCTGTGCTTAGTGTTATTTATAAGGGGCAGGAAAGTACAGGCAGCACAGAGCAAGGTCATGTTTCCCTTCAGTTATTACTTCATCATTATCTCTAGGGGAGGGACAATGGAACAGAACTAAGGAAAACCTTGGAGCATATCCATTATTAAGAGATGATATACTGTATAAGATGATGAAATGGGACAGAGTCAAGCTCAGTAAAGGGCATGGATGAGATAGTAGAGCATAAGGCAGAACCAGGCATCAGCAGACAAAGATGAGGAGAAAGACACAGCAACGGTCCGGAGAAGAGAGAAATCGTGAAGGTTCAAAGAAGAGAAACACAGTAAAGATGGAGCACATAGACTGTCTCCAAAGATAAGAACACTGTGAAAGATTAAATGATACAAGAACAAGTAAAGTATACTTAGCTTGACATATGAATCATGAAAAATTATTCATCCCAGCTTTATTAATTACAACTAATAGATTTCCTTAATTCTACCAATGTGTATGCAGTAAGCTAAAATAAAAGATTCTCTCTCTTCCTCTCCCTCTCCCTCTCCCTCTCCCTCTCCCTCTCTCTCTC
>NW_022196905.1:83660656-83668961 GCF_008632895.1 Mastomys coucha
ACACACACACACACACACACATACACACACACACACACACTCACCCATGCACACGCACACACACCAGCAACTTTCTGACTGGTAAATGCACCCTCCTACTCTAACATCAATTGAAATCATGTGCTGAAGTTTTCTAGCCTTCTCAGGCATCTTCCCTGAACTCTCAGCACACACAGCATGCTCTGACAGGGTCTCCATAGTGATTTCTAGAGCAGGGTGTCATTTGTACATGTCACAAAGGCAAAACTGCAGTGCCACTTAAAACTGACATTGACTGGATCCACTTCTCCACTCTCCACCCAAAGAAAGAGGGAAGATTGTCTCTGGTGAGTAGAAAGGCTTCTACCAAACAAAGCTGTTTAAAAGAGGAAATGGATGTCCAAAGAATGAGTTCAAACAGTTCAGTGGAGCACAGAGGGAGTAAAACTATTTTGTTTTCAAAATGAGTAGGAACTTGTGAGACTAGACACAGATCAAGGGAAAAATAGAAGAGGAAAGTAGACAGCCAGTAAGCAAGCAGCTTCCACAGCTAGAGATGAGAGGAATAAAACTGAGCACCTCTTAGCACTGGAGGCAGTGGGAAACATCGGAAAGAAATTAAGCAATTCATATTTCATTATTTCCTCTGTGGTCCCTTATTATCACGTTGCTCATAACTCTATTAATCCTGTGGATGCCACTCACATGCTTGTCTCATAGGAAATGCAGAACAGGACACTGAATTCCACATCTGAATCTAACATAGAAAACAGAGTAGTCATGGAAGATAAGACTCTAAAGAGTTTAGCATCACCTGGAAATGAGAGTAGGGTGACTTTAAGACAACAAACCCACGGAACCTAATATAAGAACCATAGGAAAACCTTGCCGAGGGCAATGGACTTTCTGGGCTGGCACACCCAATCACTTTTGAGTAATTTTACTTAAATGTTTAAGGAAAGAGGACCCTGCCATTTGATTTATACATATTGATCTCCACTAGTTCACCTCATGCCTATAATAAGTACATATCTCAAATATCTTTGCACTCTTAGTATGTTATGTACACATGGTAAGTGGTCAATAAGAACTTTTTAGATACATGACTAAAATTTTGTAGATGAAAATTTTCCATCTTATCAGAAAAACATTAGACATTTCCCTGGTTGTACGACAAAAGTCTGAAAAAGAAAATTTAAGTAGAGAACCAAGTGAGGTAACTGTGCATTTTATATTCAAAGTCCTGTGACAGGGAAGGGATCTGGCCTAGAAAAGTGTGGATAACAAAGCTAGGTGTGTAACTAAGGAGAGATCGTAAAGCCCAGGAGAAGTGGAGTGCTTTCAGATGTCCAGAGATATGCAGGGATTATCAAAGAAGCCTTAGCCAGACAGGTGAGCTGAGCCTGACCAATGTACAGGATACCTAAAGTAACTGATTTCAGTTTCTCTAGTGGCAGCACTCACACTCACAGGAAATCCTGGAGAGAGAAAAAAAAACTAGAGAGAATTGGTCTGCAATATCCAACAAACTAGCAGTAATAGCCACGTCCAGTGCTGACCCAAGGCTATAAATGAGGAAAGCAAGAACATAAAGAAAAGGCCAGGTGAGAAAGACCCTCTACCAAGCTTCCTGGAACATGAAGTTCTCTTGGTACTGTATTCAACTATACATGTCTTTGCTTTAAAACATACAAAAAAATCCTTGACACATCTTTGTCATCTTTGTTATCAATTTCAATGTCAGATAATCTATAGAAACTTGCATTTTATATACTGCTGTGAAGAGACACCATAACCACAGCAACTCTTATAAAAAAAAAATCATTGAGTCTGGCTTACAGTTTCAGACCTTTAGTCCATTTTCATCATGACAAGGAACATGGCAGACATGGTGAAGGAGAAAGAGCTACGAGTTCTATATCTGAATCCTCATGCAGCGGGAAGAGAAAAACCCCAAAGCCCACCCCTAGTGACACACTTCCTCCACTAAGGCCACACTCACCCCAGAAGGCCACCCCTTCTAATCCCTGTCAGGTTGTGTCACTCCGGGATGACCAAAGATTCAAATATTTGAACCTATGGGGGCCATTCTTATTCAAACCACCACATACATAAACCTGTCATGTTTCACCAAAGGAGAAAAAACTTTTCTGATGAAATCTAAAGCAAAAGACTTTGCTCATAAGAATTAAAGGGCAGGGTTTTACTACTAAGGCAATTCTTCCACACAACAGGAGACAAATGAAGAAAGTGAGAGTCGCTCTTAGGCTGTTTCTCCTTTGTAGAAGCAAGGCAGAGAGAATAAACCCAAGACAATGGAAGGCATTGTCTACGAGTCAGGAGAGGGGTTACTTACAGCCATAAATATCACACCATATAAATATGTAACTTAGTACCAGCTTTCTTTATGTAGTCAGAAGAGGCATGCTCAATTTAAAAGTCAGTGCTTCTTCATTGAGTTTTCTATTGTTAGGAGTTGGCATAGCATGAATAATATATAGAAGCCTGCCATACAGACTAGCCTCATTATACCAGAATAATTACTTCAGTAGCTAATAGAGAAGCACAAAAAATTATTTTATTCTCCTGGAAAAAAATCAACTGTGCTTTCAATTTTTTGTTTTTGAAAAAGATTCTTTTTAATCCTTAACATTGGATGATTTTTTTTCAAAGTACTTTGAGAGCTCACAGAAGAAAATTGCTCTCAAACACAAAATGCTGATCATTTTTTTCTTATTGTAAAAAATAAGGACTCTTCCCAACCCATCAAGTCGGTTTATAAAGCCAAGCAAATCACTTATTTCCTCCCCCCTTTCATATTTTCCCGAATACTTCTAGGCAACTTTCCAGAAACTGTTTTTCTTTCCCTGTAACGAAGAGGCCTTTCCTTACTATCTAAAGTCACTTTTCTGTGGGAAGGTGCCTTTATGATTGTGCTGCCTTTATGTCCATGTTTATGGATTGCATAAAACAAGGCTAAGCCACTGCTGGAAGCTATAGAGACAAAGGAAGATTACTGAGATGGAAAATAATTAAGACAAGTCACTTACTGTTGTAACAAAGGAAGAGCTACCAACACCTTTAGCCACATTTAGCAGATGCCCAAAGACAGACAGGGAAGTCGGGGATCTTGATAGCGAACAAAGGGAAGGTGCCAGGTAGGACCTGGTTAAGATGATTGGCACTAGGATGCTAGAGAAGGAATGAGAGAGTGCAGGGCAACTGCATTCAGTGAGTCATCTGTCATTGCTTGGTCCTGAATCAAAAGCAAAAGGGAAGAGAGAAGCTATTAGAGTTGAATATCCCCTGCCCATCGAGGGGAGACAGTTGCAGAGCTTGTTCTTTGGTTTCCATGACTGTTGCTACAGAGGTAGTGGGACAGAGTTCTCCTGCCTGGCTACAGCATGTTGTATATTCATGTCCTTGGTCTCCCTCATCTTCACCGTTACTCTACTTGTAAAGGTGGACATGAACAGAATTACACTTGCATTGCTTCATAGATCGCTCACTGCCTTTCTCATCGATGCTGCGTGAAGTCATCTTGACCTGTTCCCACCATCACTGTGGACATCTGAGGAGAGAGAAGCTCCTCTGAGCAAAACACAAGATGTAGAAAATGACCACAACTGACTAAACCAAAAGAAAAAAAAAAGAATTAGCAATTTCTAAAAGATACATGGACCTAGAAAAGTCTAGTTGACAAACAGAGATCAAGAATAGCGTGTTTGGCTGTTATAGCTTGGATCTTGAATGTTGTCCAATGCCCATATGTTCTGGAGGATAGGTCCAAAAGCCTTTGTGCTTTTATGAGGTGGTAGAATCTTTAGGAGGTAGAGACTCATGGAAGCATGTTAGGTCAATGGAAGTGTGACCCAAAGGAGACATCAGGCCCCTGGAGTTCTCTTTCTCTCCCCCACCTCCTTCTCCTCCTCTCCCTCCTCCTCCTTCTTCTTAGCACCATGAACAGGTCTCCTCTACAAACCACATCAGCCACAATGTACTATGCCATAACCAACCTAAAGCAGGAGCAATCACCATGAACTGAAACTTCTGAAAGCATGAGTCGAAACAGACTTTTCTTCATTTTCAGCTGATTAGCTGAGGCATTGTGTCACTGTGATGAAAACAGGCAATATAATTGGCTGTGAGGATCAACATTGGAGAAATAAGTTGCCTTTCTCCTGTGGTATACACAACCTCTTATACCTAAACTGCTGCATTATTGTCAGTTAAACAAAAATTAATAATGGCAGAGATACCACCATAATTAGCCAAAAGAAGTCTTGGGTGATCATCTATCGCTGCTCATGCCAAGGAGTTGAAGCTGATCTGTATTCCCTTGAAACAGATGCCATTGAAATGTCTGCCAATGTTAGCAGAAGCTTATGGTGGTCTTTTCTAGTTTCATGATTCCCACAGGTGAGAACACCACTCGGATTGTTTGCACAAACAGTGAGTCAGAAATATCTACAGGTGAAAACACTAATCAAAGGGGCTGTTGTTCTGGAGCTAGTGACTGAGTCGGAATTGTTAGTCTTGGTGATTTATAGAATGTGGGCTTTTATGTCCAGACACATCTCAGAATACTATTCCCAAGATGTAGGAAGTGCTTGTCTGAGAAAAACAGACACACACACACTGCATACAAAGGCAATGGTATCTAGTAGAGGTACTGTGGAGCACTAGGAAGAAAGGAGCCATTCATGGCTTAAGGTTGGAATCAAGACCTTACAGCAGATGTGTTATAAGAGTTTCATCTTTATTACTTTCATAGGTTACATGTACTTGGCTCACTGCCCTACTAGGGTTGTTAAAATTTTGAATAACTTAAAGTTCCTATCATTCATTAGATAGTCTTGTTTCAAGCCATGGGTCACACAGTACAGATGGAAACATCATAAACTACAATCCCCATGTTTCTATTTTGTTAAACCAGAATTTATGCCAGAAGTTTTACCTGGGGACCCATGGTAGACTGTCTCACAGTCAATATAATGAGGGAAATGACTATTAGAACAATGCTATAAAAGAGAATGACTATATTCTAGTAAAAGAGGGTCCTTGGGAGGAAGGAAAGAAGATAGATACCATAGAAAAATTTAAAACGAGTAATAAACAATTGTAAGATAAGCGATTATAAATAGCCTGTGAAAAACAAAACAGAAATCCCTCAGTAATTCTGGTTGAGCTCTGTCACTTTTCCAACCTATGTAGACTTAGGTACAGTGATCAATTTACTATGCCATTGATGAGCTTCATGGAGAAATTTGATGAATTCCCATCTGACATAGTTTTAACTGCTATGTTACCAAACGAGAGAGTCCCAGGGATGATATGAAGGAACACTCAAAGGAGATAATTTCTACTCTTACTGTTCCAAATGCAGAAGTTAAGCACTGCTGCTTCATAAATGATCAATTTGAATTCCTCGGGAATCTTCCTGTGTGGGGTGAGGTAGTGCCATAACCTTAGCTGCACATAGAACTACTAGAACATTCCCTTCAGCATCTCATACAGCCTCAACCTGTGAAACAGGACATCTCTAGAAAGTAGGTGTGTTTAAACTTCCTTACCTTAGGGATAATTTTTCAATGGGGGTGTCAATGGTAGTGAGAAACCCTACTTCTAAAGTAACCCCAAGCTACAGATTCAAAAACTGTACCTGATATTAGCTATGCTCTATACTTTACATATACCCCATGAAGCACAGAGTGCAAATGCCCATACTAACAGCTTGGTAATACAGGAAGTTCATCGGATCATTAAGAGACATGGATGACCTAGGGTTATTCAGGTTATTGGAAATATGCTCTTAAAATCAGTCTGTAATGTGAATCTGATCCTTCTCTCTTCTCTTCTACTCCAGGCCCTTCCACTCTCTCTTCTTGGCTATGAGTTGAGCAGTTTTGCTCCACCATGTCCAGTACTTACTATGAATCACTGCCTCACCACTGAATCCTCCCAGACTGTGAGCCAAAATAGCCCCTTTCTCTTCACTCTTAGGTATTTGTTTTAGGTTTAAAATCTAATGAACACAGTATGTTTAGATTTTAATGCTTGCTTTCTAGTCTTTGGCTGATTGACAAGCTCTAGAAAGTTCAATGAATTTTGCTAATTGCTCGGATTTTGTCTTCTTTGGAGATTATAGCATTAAAAAAAATATCTTAAACTAATAATGGCACACCTGCTTTGAAATAGGATTCACCAAAAAAATATGAGGTCATAATTCATAATGGAGGCTCTGGCACATCAGAGAGGGGATGGAAAGTTTTGGAGTTGAGGTCAATGGAGGCAGGAGGATCCCTGCAGCTTACCATTCAGTTCATTTTGCCCAGTCATTGAGCACAGGATTCAGGGAGAGATTATCCTCAAAAGGTGCAGCGTGAGCCTGGCACTCTCTCTGTCCTCTCTGTTACCGGGAAAGGAAGTGATTCTTGGTAGGTTCTTCTCACACTGCTGAGCCTTGGATACAAATAGCTTTTATATGTGATGGAGAGTGTGAAGGAAACTCTTATCAACAACTATGCAAGCATTATGTACATTTAGGATAGAGTAGTTTCAGCACCAGGTCTCAGAAAATCTGAAGAATATAAAAGGAAACTGGGCTTGCAAAGTACAATCTGGAATTGCTTGTCAGATTCAGTGTTTAAAAAAACACTCTAATCTTACGATTTAAGAGATATACTTGAAATTAAAATGATTAAAATTTTAAAATAAGGTAAAAACAGAGGAAAACACTGGCCATCCTCAACCTCTGTTCTTCACACAAAGTATGTCTACATACATGAACATGCACATGAGTACAACAAATATGCAGAACAACAAAACCAAAATTTAAAAGTGAAAAGGAATGCCCAATTCTAACGAAAATATAAAGTAATTCAAAATGACTTTTAAAAACTATATATAAAATTTTCAATAAATATTTAAGGGCAGAATGCAAAAAAACCTCCAGACCTGGTGCCATTGTACAGAACTGGCATGGACTTGCCGAGCCATGTAAGTATCCAAGGACAGGAGCCATTGCAGGCACTGCGCCTGGCTGAATGATTGGTCCCCAGCACTGAAGAGTCCATGCTGTGTCTCAGTGAAATGTCATGGAAAGCACAAATAACCAAAGGTGGTCCAGATGAGAATGAACAGCAGCTATTTATTCAAAGGATGAACATTGTTACCTTTCTGTAGCACCACTACATGGACAGGCCCATCAGAAAAAAACAGACATAGTGAAAAGCAGACAGATAGTTCCAGGTATGATCTTACTGAAAGATGTCTCAACATAAAAACCTGAGAAAATATAGATAGATAGAAGGCATCCTGAATAATTACTTAGGGATACATACAGACTTTACTTGGTAGATGTTTGTGTAGTTGTTTGTGTGTGTGTGAAAAACAGAGACATTGCCGGGCGGTGGTGGTACATGTCTTTAATCCCAGCACTTGGGAGGCAGAGGCAGGTGGATTTCTGAGTTCGAGGCCAGCCTGGTCTACAGAGTGAGTTCTAGGATAGCCAGGGATACACAGAGAAACCCTGCTTAGAAAATCAAAAAAACAAACAAAAACAAAAAAAAAAAACAAAAAAAAAAGAAAAAAGAAAAAGAAAAACAGAGACATATACATGTATACACACATACATGTACATGTATACATATACATGTATACACACATATATGGCCTCTATATATGGTACCATATATGTATACACATATACACACACACATGTATATGTATATGTATGTATATATATATGTATACAGATATATATGTATACATACATATTTGTTCTCTCTATGTGGTACCATATATGTATGTGTGTATCACATATACATACATTAATATATATGTATATGTGATATACATTAATATGTATATGTATATGTGATGTCCACATATATGTGCTTATGTATATATGTACATATGTGTATAAGGTTATTGCTTATTTAGATAAAGTCTCACCCTTCTGTTTACCTTTGATTTGCTATGTATGTATGTGTTTTCTTTTTAATTGGTGCACAATAGTTGTATATGTGAATGAGGTACAGTGTGCTGTTTGAACATATGTATAACAATGTGCAATAAATCAGAGCTGAGTAATCAGCACATATATAACCTTAATCTAAATAAACAATCTTACCTTATAATAAGGTAAGAGTTTAACACTGCCGGGATCAGAGGACTCTGCTAGCATCCAAATTTGATTGATAGTTCCCTTCATGAAGGTTTACGATGGGCCGTATCCTATTCTAAGCACCCTCAAAAACTTGAACCTTCTCAATGTGACTCTGGCAATAACCTGTTTACCAATTCAGCTCCTGCCACGCACACT